>NC_133031.1:35852500-36120000 GCF_048771995.1 Taeniopygia guttata | reverse complement strand
CATAAAGAAGCAGCTGAAATTATATAATGGCAAGTCACGTTTGAGCAGGCGGCAGAAGCCGAGGTGGGGAATGAGCAGAGCTCGTCTCGAGTGCTGGGTGGAATTGCAGGGGATAATTACACAACTTATGGAAATTATTCCAGTTTTGGGTGCAGAGAATTCACAGAACCCAAGGACGGGGCTGGGAGCAGCCTGGGACAGGGAAGGTGTCCGTGCCATGGCAGGGGTGGCACTGAGTGGGCTCTGAGATCCTTTCCAGCCCACACCAGGCTGGGATTCCACGTTCTGTGCTGGAATATCGTGCTGTGGCACCTGGAATTGCAGGGACACGTATCCGTGAGAGCGTTCACAGTGTGTGAGTGGCTTTTAGAACAGACTGGAGGTTTCAGAAATGATCCATGTCATTCCAGAATGTGCAGAACTGGGATGGGAGCTGTTGGACAGCCCGTGAGCAGCTGGTGAAAGGAAGGGACAGGAAACCCTGCAGCTTGGGCTGTGTTGGGAATTGTGTAATTCCCAGCCTGCCTTAAAGCAGGGATGTGATGCACAGCTATAAATACACAACAAACGGCACTGGCAGTGCTGGCTGGGAAATGGGACATGGATTTACCCTGCCAGGAGACGGGGCTGGGTGCCTCTTGTGGGGCTCAGCTGCTGAAAACCTTCCCAGTCAATCGGAAATGGGTGCTCCAGGTTTGACCTCGGGTCTGGCAGGAATTATTCTGCAGGACTGGGGAGCCTGCTTGAACTGGGCTGGTTCTAGCAGCAGCCCTGGGTCACTGATTGCTTGAGAACAATGCACGTGAGCAAATCAGAGAGTTTCTGCTTTGGGCCTTGTCCGAGCAGATTCTGCATCCCTGGAGAAAGCTGCACTTTTAAACTATTGGCAGAATTATTTCCCATGGATAGACTGGCACACCAAGAAGTTGTGATGAGTACCAGTACAAACCATTTAAAATGAGAACACTGATCTTGCTGTGACCTGCTAGGAGGGCATTGATCTACCCTGGTAAATTCTTACTTAGAGGGCCACATTTTCATCAATTTGAAATTTCTGGCGCTGTTTATCGGCTGAAAATCCATGGGCATCATGGCCAGGAATCGAGCTGAACACAAAGCTTGCTTTAACCCTGCAGTGGGAGCAGGAGATGCGCTCAGCAGATGAATTCCCTGAATCACTGGGGTGGGGAAAGCTCCCCGAGATCCCCCAGTGCAGCACCGTGCCAGCGCTGCCCGTGCCTCGAGTGCCGAGAGCTGGGCAGAAACGCTGGGGGTCTGAAAGGGAATTGTTCTTTATCAGGGACAATCCCACTGCTGCCTTGTGCTCTGCTCTCAGGCTCTGCCTCCAGGCTGGACACCGCCGTGGGGCCGCTGCTGCCAGCACAGGTCACCCGTGTCACCGCCCTGACCGCGCCCGCCGTCACCCTGCTGGCCACCAACCTGCTGGAGCCGGCGCGAGCAGGTGGGTGCTGGGGGGCGTGGGTGTGCTCTGTGTCCTGGGCAAGGATTCGGGAAATGGGGACATTGATCCAGCATCGACATCCAGCTGGGAGGGACAAAAACTCTCTGACAGGTTAAAGTTAGAAAGTGAACGTTTATTGTGTGTGGGACCGCTCCCAAATCCACACCACAGCTTCCAGGTGATTACAGAGCCCTTTTACCCATCCAGGTATTGAACACCCAAAATACAAATATTCATCATTTTGGTACATCCCATTCCACACCATACCTTCCAGGTGATTACAGAGCCCTTTTATCCATATAAGTATTGAACACCCAAAATACAAATATTCATAATTTTGGTACATCCCATTCCCAAATCCACACTGTGCCTTCCAGGTGATTACAGAGCCCTTTTATCCCTTCAGGTATTGAACACCCAAAATACAAATATTCATAATTTTGGTACATCCCATTCCCAAATCCACACCACACCTTCCAGGTGATTACAGAGCCCTTTTACCCATCCAGGTATTGAACACCCAAAATACAAATATTCATCATTTTGGTACATCCCATTCCACACCATACCTTCCAGGTGATTACAGAGCCCTTTTATCCATATAAGTATTGAACACCCAAAATACAAATATTCATAATTTTGGTACATCCCATTCCCAAATCCACACTGTGCCTTCCAGGTGATTACAGAGCCCTTTTATCCCTTCAGGTATTGAACACCCAAAATACAAATATTCATAATTTTGGTACATCCCATTCCCAAATCCACACCACACCTTCCAGGTGATTACAGAGCCCTTTTATCCATCCAAGTATTGAATATCCAAAATACAAATACATGTTCATCATTTTGGTACATCCCATTCTTCGCTTCCTATGCTAATAATTTCAAAAGCTATTCAGCATGAAGTTTGTTCCTTGAAATGGTCGGTGTCCCTTTCATGGGGAGGGGTCCCAAAATGAGGAAGTCAATGAAGTCTTCCTCCTTCTGACCTTTCTACCTTTTCAATGCAAATATGACAAATGAACTCTTGGTAGAACTCCCATTCCTTGTCTTCAGTTGGTTTCAGAACAGAGGAGGCCCACAATTGTCTTATGTTCCTAAAAGCTCTTTGTCAGTTTGTGTATTCTTCATTATAAACCCAGCTAACTAAACATTGTGCTGACAAGCAATCAATTATTAGTTAACTACTAACTCCTAACTTCATCAAGGCCTATTCGTTTATTTTAATTAACTCTAGTAATTCTTATCTCTAACTAAAATCTTAGCTCTTCCAAAATCTCTAAATTCCTTAAAGTTTGTGTTTCACTGGCAGCCAGGTGTGCCTGTCCTGTCCTGCAGGGATGGGACCCCCAGACCTGCTGGGGTGGGGCTGGCTCAGGGTCTGGGACCAGAGCTGGGATCCCACACCTGGATTGGGACCAGGACCTGGCTGGTGGGACCAGAGCTGGGGTCCCACACCTGGATTGGGACCAGGACCTGGCTGGTGGGACCAGAGCTGGGGTCCCACACCTGGATTGGGACCAGGACCTGGCTGGTGGGACCAGAGCTGGGGTCCCACACCTGGATTGGGACCAGGACCTGGCTGGTGGGACCAGAGCTGGGGTCCCACACCTGGATTGGGACCAGGACATGGCTGGTGGGACCAGAGCTGGGGTCCCACACCTGGATTGGGACCAGGACCTGGCTGGTGGGACCAGAGATGGGATTCCACACCTGGACTGGGACCAGGACCTGGCTGGTGGGACCAGAGCTGGGGTCTCACACCTGGATTGAGTAAGAGGCAGCAGAAGAGGAGCTTGGGGTCAGGCAGGGAAGGTTTTAGGCTGATCTCAAACACCAGATTCGTGAGGCTGTGGGGACAGACAGAGCTGGCCTGGGGAGGTTCTGGGGGAGGATAAACCCCACAGTGTGGGATGTGTGTGCTTAAAAAATCCAATTCTTGGGAGCACTTAAGGGTCAAACTGTTAAACTTTTTTGAGTTTAATGGAGGTTTGGCCTCTTACAAAACAAATTTTGACTGTGCCTTGTCCACAGCTCCTCATGGCATGAATCCATCTTTCCTCTTCCCCTCCCTCTCTAATTCTGTTTTAAGGAGATGTTTGTGATCGCACCCAACATTCTCTGTGCTATACCCAAGGCACTTTTGCTGCTTCACCTTTCCTTGCCACCTCTGAATTATTCATGTCCCTGTGCTGCCTGGAGCCTGGGAGAAGCCTCTTCAATCAGGAGCCTTTATCTCCACCTCCCCTCTTCCTCCAGCAGAACTCACCAGCGCTGGTCGTGCTGCTGAGTTTGGGGTGAAAAAGGAGCTGGAAATGTCTCGTGATGGCTTCAGTGTCATGTGGAATCCATGGCTGCTTCTCGAGTCAGTGCTGGCTGTAAAAGTGCCAACGTCACTTCTGGCCATTGCTCGTGCCCCTGGGGCACTGCTGTCCCCTGGCAGTGGCCCTGTGCCACCCCTGTGTGCCACCCCTGTGTGCCAGGCAGCAGGAGGCACTGACACCGGCTGTCACCTCCCCATGTCCAGAGGACCCAAGAGCCTGGGAAGGCTTTGATTCCCAATTACCAGTATGCAGGGAAGGAAGATGAATTTCGAGCCCCTTTTGATGTGTATCAGCAGCTCCCTGCTCCTGGCTCCTTTAATGTGGAAATTAATGGCTCTGGTTTGTAAATCTCCTTTTCTGCTCCCATAAAGCCATCTTCTGAGCAAAATGCCATGGATTGAATGTTTTATGATTCTGGGATATTCCAAGGGAAGCAGAGTCAAATGGGGGCCTGTTCTGTACCCCAGGGAGTTATGAAATAATTGGAGTGGCATTTCCAGGTGACTCTGCCCCACGGAACCCAGAGTGCTCTGGGCTGGAATCCCATCCCGTGCCCTTCCCCTGCCGTGCAGGGACACCTTCCCTGGGCCAGGGGCTCCAAGCCCAGGGTCCAGCCTGGCCTGGGACACTTTGGGGGTCCAGGGGCAGCCAGGGACACGTGGCAGGCCTGGGGGTGTACAGAGGGGTCACACACACCTTGTCCTCCCTGCTGCACGAGGGTGGGCCAGCTCCCTCAGCTCAGACCCCAAAGGTGTGTTTGGAGAGGACAAGCAGACAGAAATCCCAGATTAAGACAATCCCATATTTCTGAGCGTCCTTTGTGGGGATGTTGGCTCTGTCCCACAGCTGCTGCCTTCCTGCCCCTCCCTGCTGTGCCCCTGCTCAGGGGTGGGATTTCAGGGTGGGGACAGCCTCTGTGCAGGGCAGGAGATGGGATTTCCCCGATTCCAGTGGAAAGGGACTGCCATGGGGTGTCTGCAGAGCACCCTGGGCACGAGGGCTGTGAGCAAAGCACAGGAGGTGGCAGGAGGAGGCTCAGGGTACGGGCAGCACTTTGGGGATTGTTCAGCAGTTTTGGCCTGCTGTGAGTTTATTTATTCCACCTTAAAAGAGCTCCTTTCCCTCCCAGAGCGTGGCAAGGAGTCGAGCAGAGCCGCCTGCCCCCCGACGCTGATCCTGCACACCACGGACAGGAAGAGTGTCCCCACGGGCAGGGACAGTGACAAGGTCTGTGCTGGGGCCTCCAGAGCCCCTGGGAGCCCCTGAGCTGCACAAACCCGGCTCAGGGCTGGGCTGCACACTCGGGTCCTTCTGTGCCATGGGTTGAATTTACCTTGGAGCTGGGCAGGAGCTCTGGCACTGTCAGGGGACCAGGGTCCCTGTGGAGTCCCAGAGCACTTTGCGTTGGAAGGACCCCAAATCCACCCAGTGCCCCCCTGCCATGGCAGGGACACCTCCCACTGTCCCAGCTGCTCCAGCCCCAGTGTCCAGCCTGGCCTTGGACACTGCCAGGGACCCCGGGGTGCCACAGCTGCTCTGGGAATTCCATTTCAGGGAACAATTCCCAATTCCCAATCTCCCATCCATCCCTGCCCCCTGTGTCCTGTCCCTCCATCCCTTGTCCCCAGTCCCTCTGCAGCTCTCCTGGAGCCCCTCCAGGCCCTGGCAGAGCTCTGAGCTCTCCCTGGAGCTGCTCCTCTCCAGGTGAGCCCCCAGGTGTGCCGGGCTGGCTCCAGAGGGGCTCCAGCCTGGGATCATTTGGTGCCTCTCTGGATCCCTGCAGCAGCTCCAGGCATTGTTTTGCTGTGTGACGGGGCCAGGCTGTCCCTCCCGCAGTGGTGATGGCCCCGAGCAGTCCCAGGGGAGCTGCAGGCTGGGGGGGGCTGGTACCCCAGGAGCAGTTCTGTGTTTGTCAACTCTTCCCTCTGTCTCCAGGATCACTCCTTCAAGCTCCTGCGTCAGGCTGACAGCGCTTCCAGCGGGAACAAGCCCGTGGCATCGGCCCCAGTGCCAGGATCCCCGTGGTGAGGAGCTGCCAGGGCCCTTCCCCTGTGCCACCCCTTCCCCTGGAGCCTTCCTGGGCTGCCATGGGGGCAGAGCACTGCACTTTGTGGCCTGAGTGGCTGATAGAAGGATTTTTATCTCCTTTACCCCTGGAAAAATTAGTTTATACCTGGTTTAGTTTATTTAGTTTATACCTAGGGGCTGGCAGCCATGGGATCTTTGCTCCAAGCCCACACTGGGGTGTGCCTGGGTGTCCCTGGGTGTGCCTGGGACGTCCCTGAGTGTCCTTGGGGTGTGCCCAAGGTATCCCTGGGGTGTTTCTGGATGTCCCTGGGGCATCCCTGGGTGTCCCTGGGTGTGCCTGGGGTGACCCTGAGTGTTCTTGGGATGTGCCTGGGGTGTCCCTGGGGTGTCCCTGTGTGTCCCTGGGGTGTTCCTGGGTGTGCCCAGGTGTCCCTTGGTGTGCCCACGGCATCCCTGATTGTCCCTGGGTGTGCCTGGGGTGTCCCTGAGTGTCCCTGGGGTGTCCCTGAGTGTCCCTGGGGTGTCCCTGGGTGTGCCCAGGGTGTCCCTGGGGTGTCCCTGGGGTGTCCCTGGGTGTGCCCAGGTGTCCCTTGGTGTGCCCACGGCATCCCTGAGTGTCCCTGGGTGTCCCCCACAGCATCCCTGGTTGTCCCTGGGTGTTCCCCGGGGTCCCAGGGCTGCAGTGCCCCCGCTGCGGGCACGCCCCTGGTCTGTGGCCAGGCTCTGAGGCCGGTTTGTCCCTGGAGCAGGTGTGTGGTGTGGACTGGCGATGACCGGGTGTTCTTCTTCAACCCCAGCATGCAGCTGTCGGTGTGGGAGCGGCCGCTGGACCTGCGGCACCGCGGGGACATCACGCGGCTGCTGGAGGACCCCCCACACAAGCGCAAGCTGGAGGCTGCAGCAAGTAACCAAAGTGTCCCTGTCCCCCTCCCCGAGCTCCGGGAGCCCCTGGGGCTGGCTGTGCTCCTGGAGCTGGAGCTGAGTTACCAGGGACGCTCCCGATGGAGGGAAAGTGCTGTTCACCCCAAAATCTGTAGTTTTCCCCCCTCTACGCAGCCCCTCAAAGAATCCGACTAGCTCAGAGATAGGGGCTGTGAGGGGAGGAATTCCAGGAGAGGGAAAGGTATTCAAAAGAGGCTCTCACCCCAGGGTGTTGGAACAGCTCTCTTTATTCTGTGGTATCCATGGGAGAGCGGGGCACAAGGGAGGAAGAACAGGAAATCTCAGGGGTCTATGTAGGTTTAGGACAGAAATCTCAGGGGTCTATATAGGTTTTGGACAGGGTGGGCTTTCCTGGCTCTCCGCCGACCCCATTGGGGTACAAAGGAGGATCCAGGGGTATCTTGATCAGAGCCACAGGGTCCCGGGGAAGGGGGCACAGGGTGCCCATGAGCTCACTGTAACAAAATCCCTGTTTTCCCTGGGATGCTGCTGGGGAGCTGAGCCCCCTCCTTGCTGGCAGGGAAGAAGAGGTGTCTCCCCAGAGGAGATGAGTTTTGGGGGCTGCAGTCCCCCTCAGGAGGCACAGCGTGTTCCTGCCCAGGGCAGGCTGTGTGAGCAGGGCATGCTCGCTGCTCCAGAGCGGATCTGTCCTGCTCACAGCCCAGCTGAGCAGAAATCCCAGTGAGAGTCCCAGTGGCACTGGGAGCTCTGGGGCAGCTCTCCCTGCTCCTGGCAGCTGCTCTGTGCCACGGCTGCTCCCGGGGCTCTGCTGTGCTGGCAGGGCTGTCCCGTCCTGGGGACAGCAGCCACGGCTCTCCTGGGGCTGCTCCTGGCCTTGGTGCCTGCCGGGGATTCGGGAATTGTGCTGGTGGTGGTGGTGACAGAGCTGTCCCTGTCCATGGTGGTGGTGACAGAGCTGTCACTGTCCATGGTGGTGACAGAGCTGTCCCTGTCCATGGTGGTGACAGAGCTGTCACTGTCCGTGGGGGTGACAGAGCTGTCCCTGTCCATGGTGGTGGTGACACAGCTGTCACTGCCCGTGTTGGTGACAGAGCTGTCACTGTCCATAGTGGTGACAGAGCAGTCACCGTCCCCCTCTCTGCTTGTTCAGCACTGGAGAGGGAGGAAAGGCCGGGGGAAGGAAGTGGGAGTGTTGTGGTTGTTCCCACGGGCTGGGATTTATCACTGAGTCGGGCTGGTGGCACTGCCAGGCTGCTGCAGGACCTGCCCTGTCCTCCCGGGCAGCAGGGATGGGCACTGGCTTTGGTCCAGGGGGGCAGCTGCCAGTGAACCCCTGCAAACCCCAAAGAGCCCCTGCAAACCCCAATGAACCAATGCAAATTCCTAATTAACCACTGCAAACCCCAAATAACCCTTGCAAACCCCAAAGAACCACTGTAAACCCATAATTAACACCTGCAAACCCCAAAGAGCCTCTTCAAACCCCAAATAACCCCTGTAAACCCCAAAGAACCACTGTAAACCCCAAAGAAACCCTGTAAAACCATTATTAACACCTGCAAACCCCAAAGAGCCTCTGCAAACCCCAAATAACCACTGCAAACCCCACAGAACCCCTGCAAACCCCAAAGAACCCCTGCAAACCCCAAATAACCCCTGCAAACCCCACAGAACCACCAGCCCCGTGCCTGCAGGGAGATAAAAGTGAGCCACTTTCAGCTCGTCTGTCAGCAGAAAAGCAGCTCCAAGGAGGGGTCTCTGTCTGTGTCCTCCTGTAATTCCCTTTTTCCTCTGTGAATTTGCACAGCAGGTACCTGTGTGTACATTTCTGTATCATTTCTGTGTATGGCTTGAAGAGCTTTAGCTGTGGATGAAATTCCTCCAAAGCCTATCTGCTGAAACTCATTCTTCAGGAGGAAAACAGAGCTTTGAATTGCAGGATCTGCTGCAAGCTCAGTGAATTCCTGCCAAGGGATGGCCAGAGACAAAGCTGAGGGTCATTGTTCACGGTCTCTAGCATTGTTCCTGCTCTGTAATTAATTAACACAAGAGTCTTAAGTCAGGGCTGAGAGATGCCACTTCAAAAATCTATTTTTTGCTGTGCTCCATCCTTTCCATTTATTATCTCTACCACAAAGATTTGATTCATGCTCCTGGTTTTTTATGGCCATGGCTTCCATTGTTGTTAAATAGTCTTAATCCTCCCTGCTGTAATTGGGCCCTGTGGTTGCTGAGGGCTGGAGCAGTTTATAATTAGTATAGATTAGCTCTGAGGTGAGGGGGATTATTTGTAACCTCTTCCCCTAGCTTGTAATCTCCAGTAAATAAATAACAAAAACGAGCTGAGTGTCCCCAACAATGCTTCCCACATTTATTTAGCTGAGTGGCTGCTGCTGAGATTTAATTAGAATTTTCAAATCAAACATCTTAAAAAAAAAAAAAAATAGATGTCAAGCAAAGTTATCCATGGGATGCTCTGAGTTGTCTCTGCTGAAGGATCAACTGCTTTTTAAATTTGGGCATGAATGAGAAATTACTTGTTTCTGCATTACTCCTCCTCCACCAAGTGTTTGCTGCAGGGGATTGAGGTGGCTCTTCCCTGGTGGGTGCCCATCAGGCCATCCCATGGGGCTGGAGATGAGGTCCAGGGCCCAGAGCAATTGATCTGCTTCCATCTCTGCCTCAGCTGCTCAAGGGTCTGCCTGGCTGCCCGGGCTCAGGAAGGTTTCCCAGTTAATTAATGGAAAATGGACATTATGGAGTCACCCAGTCATGGATTGGTTGGCTTGGGAGGGACATTAAATCCCACCCATTCCCAGTGTCGTGAAATCCCATCCATTCCCAGTCATTAAATCCCACCCATTCCCAGTGCCATTAAATCCCATCCATTCCCAGTCATTAAATCCCATCCATTCCCAGTGCCATTAAATCCCATCCATTCCCAGTCATTAAATCCCCCCATTCCCAGTGTCATTAAATCCCACCCATTCCCAGTATCAGTGTCATTAAATCCCACCCATTCCCAGTGCCATTAATCCCATCCATTCCCAGTGCCATTAATCCCATCCATTCCCAGTGCCATTAAATCCCACCGATTCCCAGTGTCAGTGTCATTAAATCCCACCCATTCCCAGTGTCAGTGTCATTAAATCCCACCCATTCCCAGTATCAGTGTCATTAAATCCCACCCATTCCCAGTGCCATTAAATCCCATCCATTCCCAGTGTCAGTGCCATTAAATCCCACCCATTCCCAGTGCCATTAAATCCCACCCATTCCCAGTGCCATTAAATCCCACCCATTCCCAGTGCCATTAAATCCCATCCATTCCCAGTGTCAGTGTCATTAAATCCCACCCATTCCCAGTGCCATTAAATCCCACCCATTCCCAGTGCCATTAAATCCCCCCATTCCCAGTGCCATTAAATCCCATCAGTGCCATTAAATCCCACCCATTGCCATTCCCAGCCCCAGTGTCCAGCCTGGCCCTGGACACAGTTGTAGAATCCCAACTGGAAACCAGCGCTGATGTCATTTACGGAATCCCCCGGATATTTTGGGCCTTTGGCCCTCGGAGAAGAGTCTGAAGCCCATCCCTGGATCCAGCAGGGAATCTTTGCCAGCCCATGTGCTGGGGAGCCTCCAGTGCAGGGATCTGACCTCTGTGTGCTTTGGGGTTTTGGTGGGAGCTGCAGCTGGCAGAGGTGCAGAGAAACGCTTTCAGAAAACAGATTTGTTTTCAGAGTCAGGATTTGCTCCCCTTGTCTGTGACTGCAAATCCAGGCTCTGAGTCCCTCAAGGAGCCGTGGCCAGGGCAGAGCAGGGGTGGCCTGGCCGTGGAGCTGCTCTGCAGCCTCGGGAGCGTGGGGGCTGCTGGATCCCCCAGCCCTGCCAGGTCCTGCTGGAATTCCTGGGAAAGGCCCCTGAGACTGGCTGACCCCAGGAGGAGAGACGGGACAGCTCCAGCAGAGCTCCCTCCAGGGAATCCTTCGGAAATGACTTTGCAGGAATGTCTTCAGCAGTTTTGAAGGGAAGGCAGGAGGGAGGATCAGGTGAAACAATAATACGATTTAAAGCAATCATGTCATGAATGAAAAATGAGGAATTTTGCTGACTGGAAAGGGTCACTTTATTGCTGTCACTTCCATTTGCATGAAGGCAATTCCGAGGGTTTTATAAAATACTTGTTATTTTTAAAGCCCTCTGTGGGGGGTGGAAGCCAGGAAATACCTGAGCAGCAGAGACGAGGGAAGAGAAGTCAATCTGAGGAATTTGTATTCCCATTTATCTCGTTCAAGTCTGATAATGACTTCTTTCCTTTCAGCAGACAGGTGTGTTAGCTCTTGTCCAGGGGATGAAAACGATGAGCTGAGCATCAAAACCAAGAGAAATAAGTGAGTTCTGAAGTCTCCTCGTGTCTGTCTAATGGTGGGAAGGGTTGGTACAAAGAGCTCACCATCCCCTGATATAAATCCCAGACCCACACACTAAAGCAGCACAGAATCTGAAAATAGAAAACCAAACCTGAGGCATCAGTGGATTATTACAGCTGTGCTGAATTGGATCCTTTATTGTGATTTTTGGCATGGAAAAATGACCCCTTGAAGGTCCCCCCTCCTTGGCAAGGGCGGTATGAAGCTGTCACTGTGAGTTTGGGTGTCAGGTCCCTCTGAAGGCCCCGAGTGACTGTCCTGCCTGGGCAGGAGCTGCTGCAGCCTGTTGGAAATACAGGTGAACTTGGGCAGAAATGCTGATGTCTGACTCAGCTCAGAAGCTGAATGATTTCTTTATTTTATCTATACTATAATACATTAATATACTATTTAAAGGAGATACCAAAACTACAAACCTACTTTTTCTAACTACCAAACCTGACTCCCAGCTCATGCCCCTCTCTGAGAGCCCAGCCCCAGGTGGGTTGGATTGGCCATCAGCTCAAACAATCCTCAGAGAATCCAACCAAGCAACACCCCAGGGAAACAATTCTCCAAACACATTCCCCATGGGAAAACAAGGAGCAGAAATAGAAATTGTTTTCTCTTTCTTCCCTCTGTGCTCCTTATGAAAAATCCTGAAATAGAACGTGCAGTGCAGTGCCTCCAGCCCAGCTGCAGCTCAGGGGGCTCCCCAGCTGTGCGGCAGCTCCTGGGATGTCCCAGGGAGGATGAAAGGATTTAAGGATGCAATCCCCATGCCTGGGGAGCGTGGCTGACCTCCTGCCTCTCTTGCCCTCACAGGACAGAGCAGTGCCCGGCTGCGGGCACGGCTGGCGCTGAGGAGGAGCAGGCAGGGGAGGAAGGCTCGGCCCCACGGCTCTCCCCGCCCCTGGAGGAGAGGATCACGCACTTCAGGGACATGCTGCTGGAGAGGGGGGTGAGGACCAGCCCTGCCTGGGGCACAGCAGGCTCCTGGAGCTGTGCCCTGGCTCTGGCTCAGCAGCCAGCAGCGCTGGGGCTCTGTCCCTGAGCCCTGCTGGCACTGCTGCTGCCGTGTCCCCCTGCCACCCCTGGGAACGGGGACCCTTCCAGACAAATCCCCAGGCATGTCCAGGAGCTCTCACAGCACGGGCAGGGCTCAGGGGCACGTGGGGCTGCGGGCACTGACCTGGCCTGGTCAGCCCTGGGGTGTCCATCACCACAAACTCCAGGGATCCCAGCACTGGGGAGCCAATGTCACTCAGTGCCCATCCAAAATCGTGCAATCACCAGTGCTTTGGGTTGGGAGGGATCCCAAATCCCACCCAGTGCCACCCCTGCCATGGCAGGGACATCTCCCACTGCCCCAGCTGCTCCAG
Organism: Taeniopygia guttata; assembly: GCF_048771995.1. Lineage (NCBI taxonomy): Eukaryota > Metazoa > Chordata > Aves > Passeriformes > Estrildidae > Taeniopygia > Taeniopygia guttata. The sequence continues at coordinate 36,107,486 of NC_133031.1, read as the reverse complement.
CCCCAGTGTCCAGCCTGGCCTTGGGCACTGCCAGGGATCCAGGGGTGCCACAGCTGCTCTGGGCACCTGTGCCAATTGTTCCCTGCCAGGGAACAATTCCCAATTCCCAAAATCCCATCTAACCCCATCCTCTCACAGCATAAAGCCATCAGTGCCACCCAGGTCCTTGGAAGGGATGTTCTGGAGGTGGTTCCAGCTGTGCTGAGCTGCAGGCACAGGGAATGCTCTGGGTGGGGCTCAGTGGGCACAGGGGGTGTAAAATGAGCAGTGGGTGCAGATCCTCTGCCTCCCCACCACTGCCATAGAGGGAATGTCACTCCTGCAGGAAATACAGCCCAAGGTGGCTCTTGTCAGGCACCAAAGCCTGTAAAATTTATCCCAGTAATCAGCAGGTTTAAAGGGGGATAATTAGAGCTTCAGCAGCTCAGCAATGAATTATCCCCACGCCAGAGCTGCTTTATTAATGCTGCTTGTTATTTATGCTGCAGAAATGCAGAAGGGCCATGAAGGAGCCCTGGGTGAAGGCTTTGCTGGCAGATTGGAACTCGGGGGGCAATAAGTCAGTGTTAGGAAGGATTAGGGGTGTTCTAGGACAGGATTCTCAGGTGTTTCTATGTAAGATTTGCTCCTAAAATAAAGAAATTTGGGAAATTCACTGTTTGGATTTGCTGATGTTTAAAAATGGGGAGAGAAGAAGTTACTTTGCTTTTACCCTGACCATTTTCCAACTGTCCAGCTCAGCAGCAGCTTGGCATGGCTGAAGCACAGGGAGACCATGAATGCCATTTAAATCTGATTATTTCATGACCATCCCCTGCCCTTTCCTCCTCAAGGAGTTGCTGGATGGGATCACAAAGAGCTCGAAGCAGATGGAGTTTGCCAGAGGAGTTCTGCAGCTTCCTACAGAAATTATGTCAAGAGAAGAATATTTATTGTACCATTTTAAAAATAGAGGGGCTTTGGGGGAGCTCCAAGATACAGGCATTCTTTATTCTGAAGTCTGGGGTGAGTTTTCCTCTATCAAAATGTAATGTGGATATTCTTCTGGAAGTTTCAAAGATTCTTCAAAATTCTAAGAGGAAGAGGAAAATTTAAGGTTCTTCCCGGCTCCCTCTCTCACCCTGCATCAAAATATCCACGTTCTAAGCCAGCATTTCCAGGAAAGTCTTCTCCCTGCTGGGCTGCTCCCAAGGCTTCTGCAAGGATTCCATGGAGTGTTTTTTCTCAAGGTTTTCCCTTCTTAATCCTGGGGAGAGAGGGGGATTTGTGTGTGCAGTGTAGCTGGAGCGAAATCAGAAATACCAGGTTATTTTAGGTGATGTTTGCCAAATGTGCAGTGTAATAATTGCTAATCGCAAAATCATCAGCTGGAATGATTATGTGATGAACTAGTCTGAGCTTAATTAGCCTTAGCTCAGGGTGGGATTTGTGCTGGGAGCAAAGCTGATGTCCAGGAGAGTGTGAAAGACACCAGGAGAAGAGAATTCCTGGTGCTGCAAACCCCGGGGCTCAGGACAAGGCAGGGAGCTGGGGATCCCAAAGGCAGCTGAATTTAGGATTTTCCAGTGGCCTCAGATCCCAAAGGCAGCCTGAATTTAAGATTTTCCAATGGTCTCACATCCCAAAGGCAGCTGAATTTAGGATTTTCCAGTGACCTCAGATCCCAAAGGCAGCTGAATTTAGGATTTTCCAATGGTCTCACATCCCCAAAGGCAGCTGAATTTAGGATTTTCCAATGGCCTCAGATCCCAAAGGCAGCTGAATTTAGGATTTTCCAATGGCCTCAGATCCCAAAGGCAGCTGAATTTAGGATTTTCCAATGGTCTCGCATCCCCAAAGGCAGCCTGAATTTAGAATTTTCCAATGGCCTCAGATCCCCAAAGGCAGCCTGAATGTAGGATTTTCCAATGGCCTCAGATCCCCAAAGGTGGCCTGAGCTTTGCATTTTCCAATCTCAAGCCGCTCTCAGAGGAAAATGAGTCCACTTAAAGCCACTTTGCTTTATCAGAGCTTTCCTGCTGGAGTGTTAATTACTGTTTAATTCTACTTCACATCCCTTTTTTTTATTTTTAGTGAATTCACTCCTTTGTAATTAGTTGGAGTGATTAGAATATTTTATTTCCTTCAGATTTTTCTGTCGCCAGTGAGTTCGCAGGGATGTTGTGGAAGCTTCTGAAGCAGTGGGAATCGTCCCTGCCTGGGCAGGGGGTGGATCTGGGTGGGCTTTGAGGTCCCTCCCAACCCAAAGTGCTCCATGAGTGACTCCAATGGCTGGATGTGACATCCCCACCCCGGTGCCTGTGGGAGTGTGGGGCTTTGGGGATGTCACTGCCAGCTTTCCCTGTGCCTCAGCGGGGTCCCAGCTCCCCTCTGGAGCTGGAATTGTGCCTTTCATGGGAATGGGTGCCCATGAAACAGCATGAACCTGCCTGCTGCGGGTTCTGAGGTGATACACGGAATAAACAACATAAATAACTGCATATAAATAACATAAAGACTGCACAAGCTGGGGTAGTTATGGAGTGGGTGTGGATGGCAGTGCTGGCACAAGTGAGATCCCTCTCATAAAAACTCGTGCCTGAGCCCTGGTGTGACCCACACCTTTATTCCCCAGCGAGATCCCTCTCATAAAAACTCATGCCCTGAGCCCCAGTCTGACCCACACCTTTATTCCCCAGTGAGATCCCTCATAAAACCTCCTGCCCTGAGCCCCAGTCTGACCCACGCTTTATTCCCAAAGGTGTTCCAAGGGCAGCACGTCTCACAACCTTTCTGTGCATGTTCAACCCTGGCCTTGCCCCTCATGCCAAACGGAGCCTGGCCCTTCTGGGCACCGTGGTTTGCCGTGGTGGCCCTGAGGGGATCCCTCAGGGGTCCCTGGGGCTGAAGATCGTGGTCTTCCTCATGGTTGAACATTTGAACTTCTCTCCTTTCAATCCCTTGGTGCTTACCTGAGTGCGTCTGTCAGTCTTAATAAGCTTGGGGGCAGAGGAGCCCCTTTATCTGGGTTCTTTTTGTCCTTTGGTCTCCTCTGGTATTGTTCTTTATGTAAGGGGCTTCAGAAATTTGCATTTTCCTATGCCCTTTGTACCAGGGCAGAGGTTTCTTAAGTAAAAAAAAAAAATTACTCAACGCATAATTTTACAAGCTAAAATTTAAATGCTTTATTAATTTAGTTAACTCAAGTGAGCTCCAAAAATCTCTGTTTCAGCCCCTTCCACCACGGGTGGGGAGGGAGCATCTCCCAGAGCCTCACTGAGGAGCAAATCCATCGTGGCTGTGTGGGGTCCCCAGAGCTCTGCCAGAGACTAAAATTCCCCTCAGGCACCCCCAGAACGCTGCCCAGGGCTGCTCAGCTGGGAGTGTTTGCTCCCTGCCCATGCTCCCTGCCCTGTCTGTGCCGCAGGTGTCGGCGTTCTCCACCTGGGAGAAGGAGCTGCACAAGATCGTGTTCGACCCACGCTACCTCCTGCTCAACCCCGAGGAGAGGAAGCAGGTGAGTGACCCGTGCCCAGCCCGGCCCTGCACAGCAAACACCTCCCAAACTGACCGAAATCCTGCAGCGGTTATCCCAGGAGGGTGGGAGAATTCCATAAATCACAGCTGCCCTCTGCAGACCCACGGGTTTGGCTCTGCCCATCGGGGGTGCTCACCAGGCACGGCGTGGGGTTTTGGGGTCTGGGAGTTGGGCTCTGTTGGGTTATGGGGATGTAGGACTTGGACTCTGTGGGGTTTTGGGGTCTGGGAGTTGGGCTCTGTGGCGTTTTGGGGTCTGGGAGTTGGGCTCTGTGGCGTTTTGGGGTCTGGGAGTTGGGCTCTGTGGGGTTTTGGGGATGTAGGAGTTGGACTCTGTGGATTTTTGGGGATGTAGGAGTTGGAGTCTGTGATCCCTGCGAGTCCCTTCCCATTCAGGATGTTCTGTGGCTCCCAGGGCTCTCTCCTTGGACAATAGGGACTGGGAATAGGGAGCTGGGAATGGGGAGCTGGGAATGGGGAGCTGGGAATAAGGACCTGGGAATAGGGACTGGGAATAGAGACCTGGGAATAGGGACTGGGAATAGGGACTGGGAATGGGGAGCTGGGAACAGGGAGCTGGGAACAGGGAGCTGGGAATAGAGACCTGGGAATGGGGAGCTGGGAACAGGGACCTGGCTGTGGGGAGGGCAATGGCCCCAGGGGAACGGTTCTAGCCTGGATTATTGGGACAGTGCAGAGACACTGCTGGATTTCCATTGTTCAGGACATTTCCCAGGAGTGTGGCAGGGTTTGGTGCTGGACAGAGCACTGAGGCCTGGCCAGGGGCTCGTTTTGCTGGGGAGCTCCAAAGGGGTTTTGCTGCCTTGATGATTTTGGCATTAATTATCACCAGGGATCCCAAAGTCTGCAGATGAGGGTACAGAATTCAGGAGAGGTGCAGGGATCTTGCAGAGAAGGTGAACTCTGCTGTTCTGTGGTTATGTCTCTCCCTTAAAAGTCTTTTGTCATCCTGCAGAAGGAGTAATTTTGAATATGGAACGGTCCATTTTTTAAATAAACAGGATGAAAAATGAACTTATTCCATATTGTCCCATGGTTCTCCAGAGAGCTTCCTGTAGGTATTTACCACAGGACTGGGCACATACATCTTCATTTGCTCCCTTTCCAATATCTCCTTTCCTAAGGAAAAAAAAGTGAAACAAAAATAATAAAGAAATGCAGGAATTAAAATGTATGAGGAGCTGCCAGGATGGAAAGTGCTGCTAAAGAGCCTGAGCAGGGAGTTTGGGATTTATTTCAGGGAATGGGCAAGGACAGCACCTGGACGTGATGGGTCAATCCAGACACACTCCTTGGAATCATGGAATCATTTCTTCAGCCTTGGAGCAGCCCGGGCCCGTGGGCCATGGCAGGGTGGCACTGGCTGGGCTTTAAGGTCCTTCCTACCCAAACCAGTCTGGGCCTCTGGGATTAACATAAACACGGCTGCCCTTTAATTAAATCCCAATTACAGCCAGGGCAGAGCGCCAGTCCTTGGAGGTGATGGAATAAAAACTCCTGGACACGTGGGGAGGGGATGAGGACTGCAGGCCCTGGGCTTGCCAAAACCCCCAAGGGCTTCATCAATAACTCCTTGTCCTGCTTCATCAGTAGCTCCTTGTCCTGCTTCATCAATAACTCCTTGTCCTGGCTCCCTTCCCTGGCCAGATTTTCGAGCAGTTCGTCAAGACCCGGGTCAGGGAGGAGTACAAAGAGAAGAAGAACAAGTTGCTGTTGGCCAAGGAAGAATTCAAGAAGCTTCTGGAAGAATCCAAGCTATCCCCAAGGTGGGTGTTGCCTTAGGAAGGGTTGGGAAGCTCGGCTTGGTTGTTCAGGCTGAGCTTTTCAGCCCTGAATTCTCCCTAGCAAGTGGAAGATGCCTGTTCCAATGCTGGGGGGGCATCTCTTCCCTGATATTTTCCAATATTCTGTTGTGTTCTTGGGAGAGGAAATATTCCATCTGTCTCTCCCTGTCCCTCCCCCTCTCCCTCTCTCCCTCAGAATGTGCAACACTTTTCACAGCACATTTATTTTATACTCCTGTATACGCTGGGATTATAGAACACACATTACTTATGGAAAATCAGTACCACAATGTTCATTCTCATCCATATTGCACATGCAGGTGTAATTACTCAGAAATTGTGTTTAGTCTTGGGGTTTGGTGGAAGAGAAATATAATTTCTCAAAGTTCCTGTTAATGCCACGCCATTAAATTCATGGAATGTGTCCCTGCCCATGGCAGGGGGCTGGAACAAGATGATCTGTGAGGTCTCTCCCAGCCCAAACCCTTCTGTGACTCTACAATTCCGTGATTAAATTAAAATACAGCGTGCAAGGCACAATTTATGTCTTACTTTGTTTTTGTAGTGGTGGATCCAGACTCACACAGTGGCAGTGCTTAGGGCAGTGCTTTCTCATTTGTAAATTACATGAAAATAAAGGGGTTTATGTTATAAATATTGCTAAACTGCTGGAACAAAGAAATTACTGTTTTCTCTGATAAAATATGCAGATAACTATTCAGCACGACCTGCGTGGGCACACGGATCCAAACAGCACGTGGGGCTGTAATAATTGTAATTACAAGAAACGTTTTACAACAAAATCAGGAATATTCTGGGCTGGTGTCCCAGCCAAGCCCTGCTTCCAGCACTGCTATTCCCAGTCCCCAGGGGAGAGCTGTGCTGGCCCTGAGACCAGGAGCATTCCACTCCTGAAGGGTTTTGGGAGCTGACTGTGACAACAAAGCACTGAGGAAGCTCCTTTCCCTGCCTTGATTTAGGCACACAATGAGAGGAATAAATCCCAAATATTTCCAATAAAAAGCAAAGAGTCACCTTGGGGAAAGGAGCTGGGCATGCAGCCTGAAAGGCAATGAAGGTAGAAAACTCTGCTAGGAGAGAGCTCACTGTGGAAATACAGAGTGGGCAGGAGCTGGAATAAAAACTCCTTGTCCTGGTCAGTGAGGTGCCATTAGTGGCAGCCCTCAATCCCTTTGAAATCCTAGAGCTCATCCCTGCTCCCTGCAGGTGCTCCAGGTGTCCAGAGCCTCTGTGTGGGCTCACCTTCCTCCAGCCCCCGTTCTCCATCCTGCTCTGTTACTCTGACATCTAAAAGTGTTACGTTTTCTTTTACAGTTCTTTTAAAAGTCTTAAAGTTCTCATAAAATTCCTTCAACCTTCTGATCTGTTTATATATTTCTACTGGAGTTCTCACACACTGTTCATATACATAATAATTATTTTACATTCTTCTTTGTAAGAAGAGAGGATTAATAAACTGTTAGTTTAACCAGTGTGGCTGGAGAAGTAGTAATTCCATCCTCCAATCCACAGTCACCTCCAGAATTCTATAAATAACAAATACCCAAATAAAGCACTCTCCTTTTTAACCTTTAAACTTACCAGACATTTGTATGCTTACTTTGTGTCCAACAACAACATCTGGGCTTAACACTTTTAAAAATCAGAGTAACACTTCTCCTGTCCAACATCGCCATCCCCTCATTTTTGGTGTGGGTCCAGGTACAAGAGCCTGGGGGTGGCAGGCTCAGCCAAAATCTGATTTTCCACAAATTAGATCCCCAAAATCTGGTTTCCACAGGACGACCTTCAAGGAATTCGCCGAGAAGCACGGCCGGGATCAGCGCTTCCGCCTCGTGCAGAAGAAGAAGGACCAGGAGCATTTCTTCAACCAGTTCATCCTCATCCTCAAAAAGAGGGACAAAGAAAACAGGATAAGGCTACGGAAAATGAGATAAGAGCAGCTGGAGCTGGCAATAAAGACACGTGCCCGGGCTGGGGCCGTGGGAAGGGTTCCAAGGAGGAGGGAACGCTCGGGGGCCACCAGCAGCACCCGAATTTGGAGGTGCCCGGGAAAACCTCCTCTGGACGGAGTCTGGGGAGCACCCGCTGGATTTGGGAAGGCTGTGCTGCAGGAATGGGAAGGATATTTTGTTCTCAAAGAATTAATGTTTCATATTGAAGCTCTCTTTTGTACAACATCCAGAGTTTGATGCATTTCTAATTGCCATGATATGTCGATCCCTTAATTGTTTTAATTATGCAAATTACTTGTAATATACACAAGTTATGACTCCAATGCAGATTTATAATTAAGCAGAAGCAGATGCCATCCAGAGCAATCTCAAGGCATTTCCATCATTTAGGGGAATTATCTCAAGCAATCTTTTGGCAACTCTGCATCTCCACCAAGTGTGTGGGGTCTGGTGGTCTGCAGGATCCGCTCCCGCTGCTCATCCGTCTGTCCAGTCCTGAGTAGTAGTAATCAGCTGTTAATTGTTGATCTTGGTGAAGAGTGTGAAACCCTTGGCACATGTTCCTTAGGAGAACTCTCCGACCCAGAACTTGCCGTGGCCGGGGTCCCCCTCAGCCTTCCAACCCCAGTTCTGTGCTGAAGCCATCCCAGTGGGACTTGGGTTCTGTTCCTGTGTGCAAAGAGTCTGCATGAGATTTTTCTCATCCTATTTGTATAAATAAATATTTAAATTTTGTAATTAAGAAGCATTTCAAGCCTGATTTCAGGGGCAAAACTTTTTGAAGAGTTTTTTGTTTTGTTTTGTTGTTTTTTTTTGCCAGAACTCAAGTGGAAAATGCTGTCAGGGATGGGGGCAGGGGGTTGTTGGGATGTCTGTGCAGGGCCTGGGGTTGGACTGGATCCTTGTGGGTCCCTTCCAGCTCAGGATACTTTGGGATTCCAGGAAATAATGGGGAAAATAACACAGGGCTGGTGATGTTTACTGGAGAGATGGAAAACCAGAGGGGGCTCCTGCCAATCAGGATTTGTGCGCAAATTCCAGCGAGATCCATCAGAAATCTGAGGATATTGGGGACAAAAGAGTCACTCTGGCTGCACAGGTAGGATGTTGGGGCTGGGGGGACATCAGGACATCTCTGCCTTTGTGCTGCTCCAAAGATGCTCTGATTGTAATTTTTTTTTCCTTGGGATACCTAAATTTTAAGTTATTGCTCCTTAAATCCATAGACTTCTGTTGGCTTGGAGTGAGTGGGATACTTTCTCTAACTCCCAGTAATTTTTATTTGTCCGTGTGCTGGCTATTTTTATAATCAAGGCAATAAATGAACTGTCTGCTGCCTTGGAAAAGTGAACTCAGAATAATTCAGAGTGCCAGAACAAGGGGGAATGGCTTCCCAGTGCCAGGGGTCAGGGGCAGTGGGAGACTGGGAAGGAATTGCTGCCTGTGGGGTGGGGAGGGACAAGGAAAAGGGCTGATCCAGGCCTTGCCAGCTGTCTCAGGCCACTTCAGCTGCTGCTTTCCTTGCTCCCGCTGCATCTCCAGCTGCTCCATGGTTCCACATCCCCTGGGATCTCCTGGGTGTGCTCCTGCTCAGCTGAGTGCCCTGGGGCTTTTGGAGACCTGCATTCTGATCTGTTTTCAAGGTGGAAAAATATTTCAGGGAGTGGAATGGATTTAATTATCTTTAATGGTTTTTAGTGGTTTTTAAAGTTTTTAGTAGTTTCTAATGGTTTTCAGTTCCACCAAGAGCATTGAGAGACAGCCCTGAGCTCTCCCCAAACAGCCAGGCCAGGACATGGAGAGCAGCTCCATTTGGAGTTGGTTGGGTGACTGGGGAGGAGAATGAAGCCAGGGTTTCTCCAGGTGGAGCTTGGGGTTTGCCTCCCCAAGGACAAGGCACTGAAAATTAGGGAATTGTCATTCAAAGCTAGGTTAAGGTGGAGTGTAAAGGAAAATGCTGGTACCCCAGCTCAGGGAAGAAATTATGATCTCTGCTCCAGATCAGGAGGCTGAAGGATTGCTTTATTAAAACTGTATTACATTAATATACTATTTAAAGATATATTATTTTATTCTATATATTTATTTCTTATTTACCTAACTCAAAGCCATGACTCTGTTGAGAGCCACAGCTGGATCCATTGGTCACTGGCCCCAAACAACTTCCCCAGAACCCAACCAGCCATCCCTGCAGGTGAACAATCCCCAACCACATCCCACACGGGGAGAACCAAGGAGCAGAGACAAAGATTGTTTTCCCTTCTTTTCTCTGTGCTTCTCCCAAGAGACAGAGCTGTGTCTCTGTGTGCAGAGGATGGGAATGCCACAGGAGTGGGCTGCCAAGGGCTTGAGCTTGTTCATTTTGGCTTCACATGCCAATAAAATGCTAATAATGGCTTTGCTCGGATAATGTGAGGAGCAGTTTGTGTGCTGACATCCTTGCCTGGCTTGTATTGGTCTGAACCCACGATAAATAGCAGGAAAAATCAAAGGTGGTAATGTTACGTGGCTTTTCTTCATTAAGGTAAAATGCAAAATCCTTAGGGAACAAACTGTGCACAATGTGGGCAATGTGAAGATGTGCAAAGGATGATTTTGGGAGGTTTTGGTGAGTTTGGGATGCTTTTTTTCTCTGCTTTTCAGCCTCCCAACAAGGCTACAGATATTTCAGTGGTTGAACAAGAGTCAAAGCCAATTTGCCTCTCTTTTTGAAGTACTTTGTGACTGTTTCTTTTTTAACTTAGTTCTTCATATTTTGTTTTCTTCACTTGGGTTTACTTTGGTAAATATTGTTTCCATCCCGCTCCCCTGGGAGCAGGTTTCCTGCTGCTGTGATCACTGCTGGGAGAGCTAATCCCGAGCAGAAATGAAGAGAAGCCAGAGAAATGAAAACAAACGATGGCAGAGCTCCCAGGAGACTCCAAATTCCCTCCTCTGGATTCACAGGGAGATGCTCTGGGATTGCTTCTGCCAGCAATTCCAGGTGATTTGTGCTCGAGTCCCTGGTTGTGGTTGTGTTTCCCTGGCAGTGCTGCTGGCCCTGGGCATTGCTGCCTCTCCCTGGCTCTTCCCATGGGATTCTCTTTCCTCGGAGCTCTCTTGGATCCCAGCACTTCTCCGTGGGATTCTTCCACCTGGGCTTGTTGTGTTTCAAGTCTCCACACTGGGAAGGGAAACGGGAGAAACTGGGAATGCAGAAATGATGCTTTTCCTTGGAAAGGGGATGGAGTTTTCCCTTGCTGCAGAGAGAGACCTGGAGCTGGCTTGGAGGAGAAGTTCCTCTCAGGCAGGGAATTGGGTTCAGCCCTGACTGGATGCTTCAATTTGTCAAAATTGCTCTAAATTGAAGCTTTTTTCTCTCCTGTGAGGGAGGGAGGAGCCTACAACTTTTGATCCGTTGTATTTCCTTATCCAGGTGCTCAGCAGGGCTTGGCTTTGGCAGAGAAGCAAGGATTAATTTTTGTTCTTTTTTTTTACAGTCAGAGAGCTGATCTTGTGCTCTCAATTTCACTGCAGACCACAACCCCACCCCTTTATCTTCTCCTTCTTTAATATAAGCAAATAATTTGCCAATATTTAACTCTGAGGATAATTTTCAAGGTAAATAATTGAAAGGTCTGGCTTGGAAGGGACCTTAAAGATGATCTCCTTCCCCCCAGTGCCTTCTGTAGCTGATCATTTTGGAGTTAGCTGCTGATGAAAATGAAGGGTTTGATAAAAACAAGGCAAAGAAATCTTTGCCAGTTCACTGAACATTCTCTGAACACTCCTTTCTCAGCCTGTTATTTATTCCAAGAGAAAAAACCCTGTCTTTGTAAATTCTGCTTGCTGGAGCCGCACATTTCGGGCAGCTTTTCAAGGACACCGGGTCTCCAGTTCTGCTGGGAGTGCTGGAAGGACTCAGGGAAATCTTTCCAAATGAACTTTTCCACACTTACCTGTTGGAATCAATGTGGCCATCATTGGTTTTGAACCAATGACACCGGGTGGGGATTAACCATTAAATCCCCAGAGCTGCTGTGGATCCCTGGCAGTGCCCAGGGCCAGGCTGGAGCAGCTGGGACAGTGGGAGGTGTCCTTGCCATGGCAGGGGTGGCACTGGGTGGGATTTGGGGTCCCTCCAACCCAAACCAGTCAGTTATTATATATTTCTCCTTTTTCTCCTTTGAAGAGAAAAGCCCTTCCCTGGAATCACAGCAAAGCTGTGCTTCTGCTTGGAACAGGCACTGCCTGCAAAACAAGAATTCATTTAACTTTAAAGAGCATTTTTAATAAAGACCTTCTCCATCTGAGTGGGCTGTGAGCGTAGGCACGGTAGGCTGAGACTTTCAAGGCCCATGTTTTGTTTGTATTGAAAATAATTTTCCCCTCAGATGTGATGTTTTTCCTCCTAAAAGAATAAAATATTGATTTAATAATTCAGACACAGTCAGCTGGAGGTTGATGTGTCTGCATCTTCTGCACAGATCTTCTTACAAATTGCAGAGTGTGTTTTTAGGGTTTTTATTGTGAAACAAATGCTGCTCCTGTATTCTCCAAAATACCCCGTGCAGCTGAGATGTTACAAAGGCAGGGGAAATCCTCTTCCTGCAGAGCTGAGGGAGGGGAGGGGGCAGAGCCCAACCCTGCCCAGGCTGGGGGAACCAGCTCGGGGGGTTCTGGGGAGTGCCCATCCCTGGGGATAATTCATGCTTTGTCTATTCCAGCCTGCTCTTACAGGCTCTCAGAGACAAACATCACACTTTGATAGCTCAGCTACCTCAGGTGGCATAAAAGTACAGGATGGCTCCTGTGACAGTGTTGGAAACAAAAAAGTTTTAATAAAAGGCAAAATAAAAAAGCTCTTTACAGAGAAAAACCCAGCCAGGGCAAGAGGTTCTTGCTCCTGCTAAAACACTTCACAAAAAAAGGTTTCCGATGCAGAAATGAAGAGCTGGACTATCCTGCTCACTGCTTTCATGAGCTGCTGCACAGGTTTTTCTGTAAATTATTCTGTTTATTGGGAATGCTGACCCCAGACCTGGGGTCCAACATCAGAAGGATGTGGAGCTTCTTGGAGAGAGAAAAGCAACACTTTCCCCTCAGCTTTGCTGTGTCTTTAAGCATTCCACACCTGTCCTCTGCTTGGAGGAAAGTTTTGCCCAAGGGCAGATCCCGGGCAAAAGCAAAGCATGGAGCTTGGGATTATCCATGCCTGATAAAGCCTGTGCTGATTGATAAATAACCTGTGCTGATTGATAAATAAACCTGTCCTGATTGATAAACCCTTTGTGGTTTCCACCTGGAGCTTGCAGGGGCTGGGCAGTGTGAAAAACGCCAATCACTTGGTTTTTAAAACTTTTAAAAGTTTCATAATAATATAAAAATAGTAATGCAATTAGAGTAATAAAGTTTAGAGTTAGGACAATCACAAGACAATAAAAGGCAAAGAATTGAGGATGCTCTCAGACACTGAGTCATGAAAAGCATGCCTTGTGAACAAAGGAATAATCTTAAACCAATACACTTGTGGCATATTCATATATCCTTCATGGTTATGCATACCTTCTATTTAAAACAAGAACCTCTGTTGTATGTCAACTGTTTCCTTTAATCCCCACTGCATTTTCAGTCTGAGCAAGGCCTGAAGAAATTAGCTTCTTTTGATAAGAAAACGGTAAATTTGTCTTCTCTGGAAGATTTAGGTGTTCCTCGAAGTGAGTATCTCATCCCTAGAAAAAAACCCTTCACATAGCAGAGTCTCTGTTTTAACATTATGTTGGAACCTAAAACTACATTTAACACACTACTTAAGAGAATTAATACAGCACAACTTTCTAACATCACACATATAATATTCACTGTAACATTTGCAAAAAGCCAACCATAAAATGGGCATTTTTCACAATGCTGGTTCCTGCTCTCCTCACCCTGCAGCAGGAACCAGGAGGGCTGAGCTGAGCCTGGGCAGGCTTGGAAGGGGTTTGCACCCCCCAGCCCTCAGTCACTGCTCTGCAGAGCCACGTCAAAGAAATTGGATTTTGTTATCGCTGAAAAGTATCATTTTCACAAGGAAATGTCACTGTTAAAGGCTCTTTTTAGCAGGAGGAAATATTCTCCCCTGATTGACTGTGTGGCTGAGCCAAGTCCAGCAAGGGGAGCAGATTTTGCTTGGTGGAAGTAATTTCTTTAATCTTGTGGCTGCTTGAAGGCTGCAGTGTGTGCTGTGAGGGTCGCAGGGAGAGGGTTCATTGCTGCTGGGGTGCTGAGGAATCCCTGAGCTCACACCCCCTCATTCATCTGCTTCAGCCAGACACAGAGCAAGGTTTGTTCCTTTTGCAGCAGAGTTTGGGATTTGTGTTCTGCCCTCTCCACGCACTGCTCTCCTCCCTCTGCTCTTCCCAGCAGTTTTCCAGGGCATTTCCCCAGGAAAATGCTCTGTTTCAGTGCCCAGCAGCACCGAGGGCTCTGTCCCAGCTCCTGGGCTTATTATATTTTATAATTTTTTATTATTTGTATTTTATCATTTTATAGAATTTTATATTATTTCTATTATTCTGTATAATTTTCTATTATTAATATTTTATTTATATTTTTATATATTAGTTTTATATTATATTTTATTTTTTGTATTCTATTTTTTTGTTATTTATATGTTGGTTTTATATTATATTTTTGTTATTCATATTTATATTTTATATTTTAACTTCTATCATTTTATATTTTAATGTCTATCATTTTATATTTTAATTTCTATCAGTTTCTATTTTGTACTTCTATTATGTATATATTATTTTTCTATTATTTTATATTATGTTATATGATGTTTTTTATTATCATACAGTATTATAAGTACTGTATGCTGCTTATATACGGTAATGTTCTAGTATAAAATGTTCTATAATGTTCTATTACTGTAAATAAGCAAATGGGAAATAGGTTTAATGCCCCTCCCCATTTCTGCGTTAAGTCCACTCTGGAGGGTCAGCAGGGGTCTGGCAATAAACCAGATTATCCTGGAGCAGTAAAGGAGTGTCAGCAGGGTCAGCGCTCCCACAGCTCAGCAGATTGTTTAATTGATCCCACAATTGATTGGTCCCAGCTAATGAGAGCTGTGCCTTCCCTGCCACCTCCCGCATGGGCAGAGGGGGATTTTGGGCAGGGCACAGCCCCGAAATCACAGAGCCACAGAGCCCTGGGGTCCCTGGGGCTGGAAAAGCCCTGCCAGCCCATGGAGTCCCAGCTGTGCCCATCCCCAGCTCTGAGTGCCACCTCCCAGTGCCACCTCCAGGATGTTGCAGCATTTTTGAGAGAAACAGGACATGAGTTATGAGATTTGAGCTACTCCAGTCTAGGCCTCAGATTTGGGCCTGGTGAGGCCTTCAAGCCTCTGACGCAGTTAGAAATTAAAAGTTTGTGGTGCAGGTAGAAATAGTATTAAGGTGTGATGGGGACCACTTGTCTGTCTGGGTGTGAATTAGTATAGGTTTATAGTGTAAGGTTTAGGCCATCTTAAGGAAAAGGTAAACAATGTTAACTTGCCAATCAGAGTGCCTTTGTTTTTGTAAACTATGTAGAAGCTTATATAAACTACCATCTTATCTTGAATAAACAGAGAACGTTTGATTAACCACATTTTGGGGCCATTTTGGTTCATTTGGGTGCAGCCCTGGCTGGGCTCTGGTGCTGCCCAAGGTGGATCCATGAGGAGATCCTGGAATAAATCCCTGCTTTATTCTGTGACTCTGCTCCAGGGCAGCCTCACAAGGCATCAGTTTGGTCTGGTTTTTATTTGGGTTTTTTTGTTTGGTGGGGTTTTTTTGTTTGGTTGAGTTTTTTTGTTTGGTTGTTTTTTTGGTTTTTGGGGTTTTTTTTTGTTGTTGTTTTTTGTGGGTTTTTTTTTTTTTTTTTTTTTTTTTTGGTTTTGGATCTGTGTGGTTTTTTGGTTTTTTTTTAATCAGGGTGCTCAGGCCTTGGCAGGGGCTCCCAGGGAGGTTTGGAGTGCCCATCCCTGCAGGTGTCCAAGGAATGAGCTGCAGTTTTTCCCCCCTTTTGTTTATCCTTCCCATCCTGTGATGCTCCTGGGACTCCCCTAAACCTGGAGTTCCTAAACCTGCACAGCCATACCAGAGACCTGACTCGTGCACTGCTGGGGGATCCCCTCTGATCAGCCACTCAGCTGTGCTGAGGAAAAGCCTCTTAGCTGGGATTATTCCTTCCAAAGCAATGAGTTAATCATGGAATTAGAGCCTGTGGGCTTTGTCTGCTTAGCCCAGCCCAGCAGGATGGGATATTTAATCCCAGAGCAGCCAGGGGATGCTTTAATGGCATTGATTTGGTTCATCTTGTGCAGCCCCCGTGGTGCCCTGCTCCAAAGCACCCCTGGGTGCCAGGCAGGTCCCAGGAAGGGAGAGGCTGCAGGCAGGAGGCTCCAGCACCAGGATGGCCTGGCAGCTCCTTTTCCATGGATAATTCCCTGCTTTACTTCATGGAAGGCTCTGTCATCAGTGAAACAAAGTAAGTCAGAAGGAAAATTAGTTCTGGGTTAGAAATCGGTGTTTTATACCCAGCAAGAGATATCAAGTAGCAGGTTTGATGCCTCTTGCTCCTCTCTTTGTAATTCCATCAATCTCTACCGGATCCCCTCTGATTTATTTCCTCTTGAATAGAGCTAACCCATTTCTTTGATTTCTCATCTCCTGACTGATCACGGCAACTTTCTGCCTGCCCAGCTCTTCTGAGGGCCTGGGAAACACTCAGTGCATTCTCCACTCTGATTTAAAATCCACAGATTTAGGCTGGGACAGAGATTCTGCACCAGGTCAGAGGCAGCCCATCAGTGCCACACGGGGAGCAAACGAGCCGGGGAATGATTCCCAGATCAGCCCCATAAGAAATCTCCCAAAATCAGGGCATGTTCTGAGTCTGGCAGTGTTTTGGTTTTTGGGCTTTTTGGGGGTTTTTTGGGGGTTTTTTGTTGGTTTTTTTTTTCACTATTGCATCGGTGTTTTTAATTTCCCTAATGAAGAACTATTATTCCTCTTCCTATATCTTTGCCTGAGAGCCCCTCAATTTCAAAATGATAACAATTTGGAGAGAGGGGGTTTCCATTTTCCATTTCAGGGGGGCTCCTGCCTTCCTCAGCAATCACCTGGCTTTTCAAACCCAGACCAGGCCTGTGCAGGACTGCTCCCTCAGACACAAGCACACAGCTCAGGGCACCATCCCGCTGTGGGAGCTGGGCAGGTTCACATCAGGAAATCAGGGACATTAAAAGGGTTTGTTCATCAAAGCTGGTCCTTGTCACCAGCCCAGGGTGACGCTCTGAGGTCCCTCCCAGCCCCAACCCTTGAGTGGTTCAATCCCGTTCCCCTTACACCGATCTCCATCAGGCTGTCACTGGGCTGTATAAACGACTCCAAATAAAAACCCAATACAAATTCTCAGTGCTCTCAAAGCTCAGAAATAAATCCATCACATTGAGCAGATGGAAAATTCAGGCAGCTCAGTGAAGGGCTGTGTAGCAACACAAGATCTATTGGCTTATTCCAATTTTCTCCTTGTTATCAGAGACTATTTTGACTGGAAAGCTCCTGACCCTTTGAGTAGAAACTCCTCTCGCAGCCATCAGAAATGTCACAGGATTGTTTTATCAGTGCCTCCCGGGATGGTGGTGCTGGCAGTGCCCTGTCCCAGGTGGAGAGGGCTCTCATCCTTGCAGGATGGAGTGCCTGTGGAGAGCTCCTCTGCCAGCCCTCCTCTCCTGCTCTCAAGCAGTGCCTCCCACACAGAGAATCCTTAGCACCGTGTGCTGCCTGGCTGCTGCATCCCTTTTTTGGTACAGCAAAAATCCAGCTGGGATTTGCCTCTGAGCGCTTCCCCACTCAGACAGTCCAGACGGAGAAAGCTGACTGTCCTGGTTTGAAAAGCAAAACCAGTGAGAGGCTCTAAGTCAGAAATACAATTTATTAGGAAAAAGGGAACAAAGAAGCAAATACATACAATAGCACAAAAGAAGAACCAGTGACAGAGTCAGAGATACACCCTGACACTCGCTGGCTGGGGCGGTGGTGGCAGATGTGGCTCTGTCCAAGCAGTGCTCCTGTATGTAGTCTGATGTAGTTTCCCTCTGGAGGTCCAGTGCAGAGAAGGTCTCTGCTGTTCTTTTTGGAAGAGGGGATCTCCTTGCTGTCTGCACAACCCCATTTATATCCTTGATGGCATCGTTTGGCTCCTCCCTCTGGGTGGAGCATCTCACAATAGAACGCTGTGATCTTATCAGCCATGTGGCTAAAAGAACAGCTCCTCCTGGAGGAACTTATCTCTGAGTGACGAGATAAGGAAAGAAAGGGATTGCAGCCCAAGGTGGTAATGGAATACACCCCAATATTATATCCTAGGACACTGACAGATCCCGTTTCTTCTCCATCTGAAATACAGCAGGAGAAACCTGGCCCAGCAGTGCGAGGTGCAGCTCCCCCTGTCCCACTGATGACATCTCTGAGCACAGGGAATGGTTTGTGGTTTGGGGTGTGGCAGCAGGGAAAGGTCCTGCAGGGCTCTGGGCTCCCTGCACCTTCCCTGAAGTGCTGCCATGGGAGGGTTTCTCCTCCAGAAACCGCAAGGATTCTGCTGTAATCAGGGAGCACGTGGAGTCTAAATCCCCACATGGAGAACATTTGGTACCTGCTTTTTCCTCACGTGGTTGTTTTATCTGGTGATGCCTTCAGGTTCCAAACCTGCACTTATTTCATGTGTTTTCAGCCCTAAACATTTACAGCCAAACTGCTCCAGGGAAGGTGCTTGGCTTCTGGAGACATTCAACCTGAGCAGGATAGACCCAGTTCTCCTTCAAGGCACTGCAAACACTGAGCCAGAATCACAGAATCCTGGAATCCTTGGGGCTGGAAAATCCCTCCCAGCCCGTGGAGTCCCAGCTCTGCCCTATCCCCACCTTGTCCCCAGCCCAGAGCTCTGAGTGCCACCTCCAGGCGTTCCTGGGACATTCCAGGGATGGGCATCCAACCCTCCCCGGGCAGTTCCAATCCCTGAGCCCCTTTCCATGGGGAAATTCCTGCTGAGTCAAAGCCTTCCTGAATTTTTCCTTATTACTGGCTATGGGTACCAACCTTCCTAAAGCTCCCCCAGATTTCTGGTTACGAGCACACCATGCTGCTGCCCCATCTCAGCACCTTTTGAAGCTACAAAGGCTTTTCCCCACTTCCTCCCATCCTCCCAAAACATCCCAGACTTGTTCCCTTGCTGGCACAGGATCACTGCCCCATTATCCCAGAGCTGCCAGTGTAGGTATCTCCCAGCCAGGGCTGATAACAGCAAAAATAAATATGAAATCTGTCTGAATTAACTGAATGCAACGTTCCCAGCAACATCAAAGCTGGCTCTCTTAAAAAAGATTGTTTCACTTTAGTCCAAGGAGATGAGAGGGAATGAAATGGAAAATTATCAATCATCAGAATTTCCTTCAGAGCCTGAGAGTGAAATATTCCACGATCACGTTCCCATCAGAGAGGGAAGGCACAGGTTTAACCTGGCCAGAGCCAGGCCCAGGTGGAGCTGCACTTTGATCGAGGATTTCTTTTGAAGATCCACTGCTCGATTTGAGAATATCAGATGGAATAAATAACAAGAGCATCAGTCCAGAGCAGGAGCTGAAAGAGAAATGTCAGAGGGTGCAGAGGCTGAAACTGAGAGGAGTGGGACTGGTTTGGAACAGCAGCATGGAGAGGGCAGTGGCACGGATGGCAGGAGCCACCAACCATCCTTCTCTGTCACCAGCAGGGTGCTGTGGATTAACCTGCCACTAATTACACACTAATTACCCATTAACTGTGAGCATTAACCTGCTCCTGATGCCACTAATTACAGCCCTGCCATTAACGGTGAGTATTAACCTGCTCCTGCCCACCCCTCAGCACACCCCGACCATCTCATAGAACATCTCATGGAACAGAACCTCACCAGGGTGGCCTCGTGTCCTGAAGGAGGAGGATGGAGCTTGGAGAAGGCAACTTGAGAGAAATCTGGGAATATTTTCCTTAGAACAAGCCCCTAATTCCCTGTGGGTTCCCCTGGAAAAGGGGACCTGCAGGAGCAGAAGGACAGCCAGGAAGCTGGATTTTGGTGGATCATGCAACTCCCCAGTCCCCTCTTTAAGTAGATGAAAAGCCCTCATTGGTTTCCCTGGAAAAGAGCTCAGGCTGCTTACAGAGCAAACAACAATAATTTGCTTTTCCCCTTTTATTCAGGAGAACTCGTTACAAGAGCATTTTCCGTCCCTGTTTATTGTCCTCATAAAGGAGCCTGTGCTGCTGCTCTGTCAGGCTGACAAACACAGCCCCCTGCTGAATCTGCCCTCAAAAACTGAGTGTATTGGGCAGAGGAGGCTGGGCAGGGGATCTGGCTCTGCTGCTCATCCCTCGGTCCCAGCTGGGCATCCCAGGGCTCTGCTGCTCATGGGCTGGGAACGGGCCTGGCTCCTGCTTCTGGTTCTGCTTCTGCTCCTGCTTCTGCTCCCAGCTCCTGGTTTTGCTCCTGGTTCTGCTCTCAACTTCTGCTCCATCTCCCCACTGCTCCGGCTTCTGCTCCTAACTCCTGACTGTTCCTCCTTCTGCTCCTGCTTCTGCTCCAGCTCCTGACTGCTCCTGGTTCTTCTCCTGGTTCTTCTGCTTCTGCTCCTGGTTCTTCTCCTGGTTCTGCTTCTGCTTCCAGCTCCTGGTTTTGCTCCTGGTTCTGCTCTCAACTTCTGCTCCAGCTCCTGGTTCTTCTCCTGGTTCTTCTCCTGCTTCTGCTCCTGGTTCTGCTCCCAGCTCCTGGTTTTGCTCCTGGTTCTGCTCCCAGCTCAGACTGGGAGCTGGTTGGAACCCTTGGAGACTCCCTGAGCGCCAGGGGGTGAACTGGGGGTGTGAATTCCCATTTGGATCCAGGGTGTGGAGTCTGTGTGGGTGTCAGGGATGTGTCAGGAGGAGCCATCCCAGATGGGGGGGGCAGGGAAAAGAGGGAGCACAAAGCCAGGGGGGAGCCCTGGAAGGAGGTTTTCATCTGTGGATAAATCCTCCTTTTGAGTGTTCAGGAGATCCCGGAGTCGCTGCAGCTCCCGGTGCCTTTCACACAGCAGAATTTATTTCTCTTTCAAGACGCTGACAGCTCCAGGAGGCTGCTGGAGGCCCACATCAAAAGGCAGCCCAGGAGCTGGGGATGGGCTGGGGAAGGCCCAGCAGAGCAGGAACAAAGACACCAGCAGCAGGAAAATGGAGGGGAGGTGTGGAAACAGAAATCCCTTCATTAACATTTCATTCCAGGGCCGGGGTGCAGTGCTTCATCCTCTTTTTGTGATGCCGGCTGACTCTTGCAGCTCCCAAAATTCACATCAGATAAATCCAGATCTTTTTTCCCTCAGCTGTTGCTGTACTCAGGGCTCCTCAGAACTTTGGATTTTCACCATTTTCAAGTGGAGGATTTTAAAGGAATATTGACACACACCAGTTCCTCATCTATCCCAATGCTCTCTGAGGTGCCTTCACTTCTTGCAGAGTGATAAAATCTGCCCCAAGCAAAGGGAGGGGTTTCTCTCCCCATCCCTGCCTTATTTCCCCAGCTGAGTGAAGAAAACCTCTTGTGTTTGTTTCCAGCCCTGAGATAGGAAGGTTGCACGTGGGGTTTTCTTTCTGGAGATTAAAACCAGAAGTCTCCTCCCTCTGGGTTTCCAGGCCCGGTGAAAATCTGGGATCTGTGGAACGTCCAAGGAATCCGGGGGTTATTCTGGAACTGCTGGGTGAGGCAGCAGAGCTGTGAGGTGAAATATCAGTGTGCACGGCCAGGAGCCTTCCCCTGGCTGCCTGTTCCCTTCAAAATTTCAGATAAACAGGATTTAAATAGGATTTTAGAGAGGAAAATCACATCCAGTGTTATCGCATTACGATAACTAATGTGAACTAGCGTTTTTTGGATTAATATGTGATTTACGGTCAATGTCAGTAACACTTGGTCAGTCTGTGCTGCAACTGCTGCTCTTCCTCAGGCATCCAGCGGGCAGGGAGGGCTGGGATTTTGGGAAGGAATTGTTCCCTGGGAGGGTGGGCAGGCCCTGGATCCCTGCAAGTGTCCAAGGCCACGCTGGGTGAGGCTTGGAGCAGCCTGGGACAGTGGAAGCTGTCCCAGATTCAAAGGCACTTTGCCTGTAAGAGCTGAGGGATTAGAAAAGGAGAATTTCATTAAATGAATGTAGCAATAAAGCAATATTTTTTTTTTATTTCTACATATTTTAATGTTTAGAATTTAATTTATTTATATTGAAATTGATATAATATATTTTTTATTCCTTTTATTCCCTTACAAGAGCTCATCCCACCTTAGTCTCTGGGCACATCCTTACAGTAAGAAAATGATTCATCTGACACACAGGAGACGAGAAGAAAACAGATAAATCATTTTGCAAAAGAACACATCACATTCTCTGTATCTATTTTTTATATATTTCATATAAAATAAACACCCCAGTTTGCTGTGCAGCTTATTGAATGTCACTGATTCTTTTTTCTAAACCACATTTTAAATAGTTTCTATCACTTCCTAAAGCTTTAACCTCACTCTTAGTTAAGTCCTGCCCTGAAATGTCAATTAGCCTTATCAAATATGACATAATTGTCTCACAGCCTGAATTTCCCCATAACTTCCTGATAATTACGGCCCCATGATCCCATTTGAGAGCCTCAGAGCTGGGCTGTGAGCTGAGGGCTGGATCCACGCAGTCAGAGCTGCTCTGCAGTGCCATCAGAGCTGTCAAGGATGTCAAGGAGCTCTTTCCAGGCTTCTTGCTTTGCTGGGAATGGAGATATTCCCCTCACCCCTCCCTCTGTTGTGCTGACCAGGAAAAGCTGGGATTTACGGCTGCCTCCTACAGAGGCCCTGCTGAAGTGCCTTTATTCCATTTATTTATTCAAATTGGAACCTCAGGTCGCATCCAGTCTCAGCCTGGGTGAGAAGAAACTTCACAAAGCCTGATGAAATAACTTTTGGGAAGAGCCCTGCCGCTGGCACGTGGAACCCCCAGAGGTCCTCATTAGGGCTCAGACCTTTTTATTCAGATTAATTTGGGGAGTTTTCCTGTCACTTGTCTCAGGCCTGATTTCCAGAATGTTAATCTGCTGGAACTGTTCAGACTGAGGAAATCCACTGAACCAGCTGGACCTGCAGGCAAGGAGAGGAATCTGCTTTCAGGGAGTCACAGAATCCCTCAGGTTGGAAAAACCCTCCAAGGCTTTGGTTCCAAATGTCCCCAGCACTGCTGAGGCCACGTGTCCCCAAGTGCCACCTCCAGGTGCCACCTTGTCCCAGACTGAAAAGCAAAGTGTATTCATTTCCCATCTGTGTGGCAGTTGTTTTCTGTTAATTGGGCAGCTTTCCTTATCTCTTCCACAACCAATCCTCCCTCCGGGGAGACATCTGCTGATAATGAGCAATTGAATGTCACTGGTGACTGATACTAGCTGTAACATCCCATTGGGAGATGCTCCATCAGAGGGAGGAGCCAAGCATTCCTACCTGGATATAATCTGGGTTTTTGGGACACTAGACAGCCTTTCCACTGGATTCCCAGAGGAACAGCTGGGATTTTCCACTGGAATTTTCCTCAGAGGAAGTCTCCATCCTTCTACAGCATCACTGCTCCGACAGAACCACACCTGCCCCTCCAGGAGGGCTGCAGCCACTCCAATTTGGATGGCTACCAACACCCTGACCAACAGGGAGTCAGGTTGTATTCTGACTCTGTCAGTCTTTTTTTCCTTTTGTATTATTGCATGGATTTTGTTTCTTTTCCCTTTCCCCAATAAATTGTATTTCTGACCTGGAGCCTCTCACTGGTTTTGCTTTCAAACCAGAACACACCTCCAGGGATGGGCACCCCAAACCTCCCTGGGCAGCCCCTGCCAAGGCTTGAGCACCCTTTCCATGGGGAAATCAATGAATGTTCTTTAAATGCAAAACAACCCTTTCAAGAGCACTTCAGAACCAAACCCTGGGATGTGTGAGCAGTGGACTTCTGACCTGCTTGAGTGGCATTTAAATCTCAGTTTGGGGGTCTCTCCCTGCTCTGGATGAAGTTTAGGAATCTTGTTCCCAAGGATCCCTGTGGATATTGGGTGTATTTGGGGCAGTTCACCCTGCAGTGCAGATGCCAAGGTCCTGTTAGGGATCCTGCCCTGAGGCAGCCTCGATGATATCTCCAGCTCAAGAACAGGTAGAAGTATCATAAAAAAGCCTAAAATATGGTTTAGGCCCTGCTGTTCTGGCTAAGCTAACAGCCAGCTTGTAACTTCCCAGGTGAGAAATCACAGGGATGAAAGCAGTTTGCACAACAAATTTTCTGGTAAGAGAACCATTTGCACCTATAAAAAACAAGAAATCTGTGCCATGGGAATCATGAACAAAACACGTGAACTATCCAAGAACAGAAAGGTTTGATAATCATGTAAAATGCCATTTACTGACCAATGAATTCAACAGCCAGAAAGTTACAGACCAATTAGAGTTATACACAAAGTCTTGAAAACGGTATAAAAATGGGCTGTAGCACTGAAAATTGGCTTTTCTGCATGAAGAAATTGAGTCCTGCCTGCTTATTACTGCAACAAATATGCACGAGGCAGCTGAGCTGTGCCAGCTGTGCCAGCTGTGCCCAGCATCCCCCCGGGACATCCCACGGAGCTGACCTGAGCTCCTGCCCTGCCAAACCCGCTGGTGTGGGGTGTGTTTTTGGTCCAGAGCATTTCTGCCCTGGAATCTGCTGAATTTAACAGGAATTCCCAAGAAGGGGGCAGCTTGGAAGGAAAAGGGAGCCCTGGGGTTGGCATGCAGAGGGTTGAGATGGGCTCGGGGCCACGGGGGAGCAGCTCCTGCACAGGGAATGGGACTGGCTCTGTAGGAACTGCTGAAGGCTCCAGGGATTCTCTGGAGGAAAACTCAGGTGAGCTGTTGGAACCCACTGGGATTCAAAGGCGGCTTGGCATGAGCTGCTGGGTGAAATCTGGGGGAGGGAGAGATGTGTCAGCAGCCTGGGAGGGGAAATTGAACTGTTTGGCTTCAAAACGGGGCTGTTTTTTCCTACCACAGGTAAGGGGGGGGACTCCTGGGAATTCCTGCCCTGCTCTCATCAGTGGGTGTGGGCAGGAATCAGTTATTTCAGCCCAAGCAGATAACAGCTCCTGAGGTTTTTTTAAAGCACAAAATCTCCCTCAGTAGCCACATAACCATGAGGCAGAAACAGGGAAAGCCAAGGTGGTTGGTGCCTCCAGATTCCCACAGACCAAATCATCCATCCTGTCTAACAGGCAGGAGAAACAGCCTTGGACCCTTAAAACACTTGGATTTATTGACTGACAACCTCCTGAGCAGCCCAAAGTTTAATTTGGAAGCTGTCAGGGAGCAGGGCTGAGTCCCTCAGCATCCATCAGACACAAACTGGCAGCTTGGCTCGAGGGACAGGTTTCTTTGGGATTTTCCTTTTTGGCTGCAGGGAACCTCCATGTCCCAAATGCCCCCTGGGCACGGGCAGACCCCTTCTCCTGTGTGGGCTGGATCCCTGGGAAGGGTTGCTGGGAATGGGGAGCCCAAGGCCAGCCCAGCCCTGAGCCCCTGGTGCTGTGACAAGGGGCAGGAGGTGCTGGTGGTGGCACACTGCCATCGAAGGACTTCCTTCAGAACAAGCAATCCCATTTCTATTTCAGCTTTGGCTCTTTCCCATCCCTTTCCCTGAATATTTTGGCTTGTTAAGGAGGCCTGGGAGGAATTTTTTGGCTTTCTTTTGTCAGGCAAGGACATTTTGATAGACATCGAAACACTCCAGCTGCAGCAAAAATCGGGAGCGTTAATGAGCAGAGACCTCCAAGATGATGGAGTCCAAGCCAGCTCTGGGATTTTGTGCCTGCCCAAGCTCTGGCCCTGCCTGGTTGCCCTTGCCCAAGCTCTGGAGCAGCTGCCCTTAGGAAAAGGAGGAGATTCTTCCTCAGAAAGCTGCAGGGACTGTTTGCACAGAGCAGCTTTTACCTGCTACAAGCAATCCCATAAATCCTCTCCTGAAAATAATAAGACCCAGTAGAATAGCGGTGCAAGGCGTACAGCTCCTGCCCAGGAGCTGTTTTCCATGTGAAGATGCACAAAGCCCATCAAAGCCTCCGTTCCAGCTTTTATGGGAAGTTCAGCGTCGTTTAACAAAGGATAACAACAGCAAATCCACCGAGGGGGGAGAGGCGAGTTTGCTGTGTGATATAAATTACCTCGTTGTTGAGGTAATTACCTAAATTACCTGTGCAATACAAATTACCTGGCGTGAATGATGCCTTTTAGCCTAATGAATGCCTCAGTTTACAGAAGATGTGGGATCTTTATTGAGTTGTGTTCCATCAGTCTCTGCCAGGCTGGGCTGTGCTGGGGTGGAACTGGGAGCTGCTCTCTCCTGTCCCACTTTGGGTTTGTTCTCTGCCACTCAGGGGACGTTCTCCTCTTGCTGGGGGTTCGTGTGGGCCGGATGAGGGAATCAAGCAAGTGTTTACATCCAGCCCCCACCCTTCCAGCACCAATTAACCCGTTAATTAAATGAATTTATGGATAAGGAAATACATACCTGCATTTCTATATATTTTAGTATATAGAATTGTATTTATTTATGTTGAAATTTATGTAATGTATTTTTTATTCCGCTCCAAGTACTCATCCCACCTTTGTCTCTGGGCACATCCTAACAGTAAGAAAATTATTCATTTGACACACGGGAGACCAGAAGAAAACAGGTAAATCATTTTGCAAAGGAATAGCTCACGTTTTATGTATCTATTTTTTATATATTTCATATAAAATAGCAGGTCTAAACACCCCAGTTTGCTGTGGAGCTTATGGAACGTCACTGATTCTTTTTTCTAAACCACATTTTAAACAGTTGGCTTCAGCAGGGTCCCCTGTGCCAGGGAGCTGGGTCGAGCTGCAGGTGGTGCCCTCATTAACCTCATTTCTATAAAAAGACCAGGAAAGAGGCAAAGGGGGCCAGGAGGGAGCACAGGTGGGGAGGTGAGCGGGGGGTCCCTGCTCCTGCAGCCACCTCACTCGGGTTTGGGGCAGCTTGGCTCCAGGCAGTGTTGCAGGTCAGTTCATGGGATCCTGTCGGAATCTGAGGTATTTAAATGATCCCAAGATTGTAAAAAGTCTCTGTCTGTCAGCCCTGCTGCCAAAGCAGAAGCCATAATTGGTCTGTGCTGGTTTCAAGGTTGTTTATTCTGTTTATCTCTAACATGTTCTGCTGCCCTGCCGCAGCTCTGTCCTGCAGGGCAGCGTGTGGGGCTCTGCCCTCAGTGGGATGGTACAAACATTAAATACCACAAACTACCTGTGCTGGATTTACAATAACGTGCCAATATCTGTCACCTACGTTGGACAGTGTGTCCCCAGCCTGAACCAACAGAAAAATGCCAACACCACAGTGAAACATGGAGGGCATGAAGAAGGAGGAACTCTGTGCAAAGAGTTTCTTGATTATCTCATCCCTTGCTTGAGCTACTAAAAAATATCTTACATCACAGACTTTCTATTTTAACATTGTGTTATAGCCTAAAACTGTATTTAACACACTACTTAAGAGAAATAATACAGCATAACTTTCTAACATTACACATATAATATTCATTGTAATATTTGCGAAGAGCCAACCATAAAATGGGCATTTTTCACAGTGGGACAGGACCCTAAATCCCACCCAGTGCCTCCCTGCATGGCAGGGACACCTTCCCCTGTCCTGTGCCCAGCCTGGCCCGTCCCTGCTGGCTGGGCAGGGCCAGTGGAGGTGTCCCGGGCTGGGGAGGTGCCCCAGCTGCTCCTGCTGCTGCTCCTGGCTCCATCCAGGGCCATTATTCCACTTTTCTCAGACCAGTGAGTGCTTTATGGATGGAAAAGCAGGGTCGTTTTTCTTCTTCCCCAGTGCTGCTGAGGGATGTTAATGGGACTGTGAGCAGTTCCTCTGTCTCTCACTTTAAAAACCTGCTGGGCTTAGCTGGGACACTCACTGCAAGGGCTGACAGCCAATTGTGTTCATTGATCACCTCTCCCCTCATTGACTCAGTGGCTTTCCTGGCCCTGTGGCTGCTGCAGGACAGGGATGGTGAGGAGCCAGGAGCAGAAGTGATCAGCTCCAGACTGGGATCCCTGGCAGGGCTGGGGGGTGCCAGGGGTGTCGATTCCTTGGGGTCAGGGGCAGCTGATGAGACCCCAAAAGGCTGAAATTCCTTTCTCACTCCGGGCAGCCAAAGGAGGAGACTGGAATGCGTCTGGTTGTGTTTTCAAGGGTGTTTATTTCTCCTTATCTAAACATTTTCTCTCTGACCTGCTGAGCTCTGTCCAGACAGGAGGCCATGGCTTCTGTCTGCCCTGTCGGGCAGTGTTTGCATTTTACACCAAAAGTTACAAACAGACTGTTTATACCAATGTGCCAAAATCGATCATTTATGTTGAACAATGTGTCTCCGTTGCCCTGATTCTTAGTATTTTCTAAAGCCTTCTGAGTTTACATTCTTGTAGAGAACTTTCTCACCCAACTTTCTGTAAACAATCTATTATTTACCATTCCTCCATGGAGGCGGAGAAATTTAATGTACTGATAGTTTGTCCAATGTCATTGGAGAGGGTGGCACATTCACCCTCCAAACCACTGTCACTTTTGGAAAAGTATAAATGCTGGAGTCAGAAAATAAACTTCCTCTTATTCACCTCGTGTGGTGCTTTCACGTGTCCTGCAGTGACATGTCTCTGCCTTAAACCAACAGAAAAGTGTCACCATCACAGCAAGACATGGAGGACAAGGAGAAGGAGAAGAAGGTCAGGACACACCCAAATCCCTCCATCTTCTCCCCCCTTGAACCCCATTCTAAAAACCCCAAAATTCAAATTTTCCACCCTGTGTTAGTTCAACTACCACACTGCTCAAACCCTTGTGGTTTATAATTCTTCACACAGACTTGGCAGCTTTCTCCACAGGCTAAAATCAAAGCCACAGGTGTTTTTGACTTCGTGCCAGGGTCTCTGAGCCCCTGCCAGGGTCTGGAGGCAGCCAGGGCAGCCAGAGGGATGTGCTGGGAAGGACAGGACAGGGCAGGGGTCCTGGGGAGCTCAGGGGGGTGGATCTGCCCCTCCCTGCTCTGCCTTTCTCTCGTGCCTGCAAGGAAATGTGCAGCTCATGGATTACGTTTAATTTTATTTATCTGCTGTATGGAATGTAGTTTATGATCGTGTATAATATTAGAATGCATTTGATTGTATTTAATGGGAATATTTGGCTGCAAGCTGGAGCTCTGCTGAACATGCTGTCACAGCTCTGCCCTTCCCGAGGGAATCCTAAGGATGATAAAACTTGGGAAAATACAACCTAAAACATTATAAAGATGACAAATGTTCCTGTTGATGATGATGAAACTTTAAGGGATTTTTGGCAGAAAAACCTGGTGGTGTAATTTTAATTTTTCATAAACTCTACCCTGGGTGCAGCTTCCTAAAGCAGCGTGTTCAAACCCCGCTGAGGTCTCTTCGTGTTCTGCAAGCTGTTGTGGGCAACAAATAATATTAAAATTAATATTACACTTCTTTTGTTTCCCCTCTCCTGAGGGAGAGAACACATTTCTTGTTTCCTCCCATATCAAAAGCAGTAATGTGAAATATTTCAGAGTGTGTGTGATGAATGGATTCCAGCTCCCAGCCCAGGATCTGCCTTGGCACCATCTGTGCACGGGTTTCTCTGCAGGCTGAGGTTGCTGCTGCAGCAGGAACCCGGGGAAGTGCTGGAGTGCCCATCCCTGGGATGGGGGGCTGAGGCCAGGGCTCGGTGCTCACGCCTGGGGCTGGGCTGGGCTGGGCTGGGCTGGGCTGGGCTTGGCAGAGTTTTCCAGCCTCAGTGATCCTGGGATTCCATTGACCAGGGACAGGAGCAGAGGGACAGCCCCAGCTTGGGCCAGGGCAGGCTCAGGGTGGGCACAGCAGGAATTTCCCCATGGAAAGGGGCTCAGGGATTGGCACTGCCCAGGGAGGTTGGATGCCCATCCCTGGAGGTGTCACCTGGAGGTGGTACCCAGAGCTTGGGATGGGGCACAGTTGGGACTCCCTGGTCCTGGAGGGCTTTTGCAACCCCAGGGATTCCCTAAGAGAATGCAGAGGATGTCCTGGGAAAGAAATCCCAGCTGTTCTCAGAGAGGGGCAGGAATTGGAGGCCGTGGCCTCGCCCAGGTGAGGCAGTGCCCAGCCCCTCTCACTGGGTGCCTGCTGCAATGTGTCTCGGGGTATAATTGCTGGCAGTAATCAGCCACGGAGGTAGCTGTTGTTAATTATCCCTTGTAATGAGGCAGCCTGGCCTGCAGGCTCCTGCCAGCAGCACCTGCACATCTGGAGCTCCCTGCTCACCTCTGCAGCTCCTGCAGCAGCTGCCCGGTGCAGAGGTGGGGCAGCCCCAGCTTCCCCAAACTCTGCTGGAATCCCCCCAGGACTCTCTGGGAAGGGTGAAACGCCTGGGAATCATTTCTGGAGTGGTACAGGAGCTTTAGGGAGCAGAGGGGAGGCAACAGCACAGGCAGAGCTCTGCCAGGGCAGGGTTCAGGGCTGCAAAGGGGTGTAGGAATGGCTCAGCCCTCCGTGCTGAGGATGTGTCACTTCCCCTAAAGAGTTCTGCTGTGCCTTTTTAGTCTCTGAAACGTTTTGAACAATTTATTCTTCCAACACAGCTGATCTGTCCTTTTTGTGAGTTTATTCTGTGGAATTCTGGTTGGCATTTGTTGTGAGACACTGAATAACGAAGTTATATTTCCTGTAAATTGCCTTTGTACGCCCAGAGATCGTTTGTTCACAGGAATGTGATTGAGGGAGATCCGTTCTCATCCCTTCTCAGAACCATTGTGGGAGTTAATGCTCTGTATCAGCGTGGTACCCCCGATCCCCAAACCAGCAATATCTGGAAATTATGTGTGTCTGTGTTTAACAGGTGCAACTAAACCTGCAAAAAAGAGAGGAAAATCCATCAGACCCATCAACCCTTCTGCTTTGTGAAGATGCTAAACAGAAGTCACTTCATCAAATCAAAACAAATGGCATTTTCATAACAGAGAGTAATAGGGAATTATTTTATTTGCTGCAGGAAATGATTGCCCGTCTCCTGCAGGAGGCTGGGAGCGATCTGGAGTTGTAGAACACCGAGCAGCCGGAGATACAATCACATTATGGGGCTTGTTGGAGCATTTGTTCCAATAAAAGCAGCGTGGGGCTCCATCGATCACAGCTCCGAGCTCGCTGACACCGGCTCCTCTGTCACCTTTAGGCACAGCAAATAATGCTGTTAAAAGCTGCTGCTCTCTGCAGAGCTGGGCTTTGCTCTTCATTAGAGCAGCTTTGCAGCACAAATCCCCTCTGATGGCTCTGGGCTGCTCCAGGGCCTCAGGGCCCTTCGTTGCCTTCAGTTCCACGCTGGGGATGAATCCTGAGCCTTGGGAAGTGCTGGGAAAAGCTGGGATTCTGCAATGCCCCAGCTCCTTCCCAGAGCTCTGCTTGGGCAGCCGGGCCCTGTCCTCCTGCCCATGGTTTGGGAATTTGGGAATGGTGCCCCGTGCCCAGGTGAGCCCCACCTGCAGAGCCGGCCCGGCTCAGGGGGACCTGGAGCTGCTGCAGAGAGTCCAGAGGAGGCACCCAATGATATCGGTACTAGATCAATATCCACATTTCTTTAATCATTGACCTGTGGTCAGAAGGGACTGCAGGGGCCTGGCCTTGCTCTGTCTGTGCCCCGTGGTGAGATTGGGCTGGGATTCCCTCCTGGAGGCAGGCTGGCCGTCCCACCCCACAGCTGGGCTGCTCCAGCAGAAAGCTGCCCCTGCCCAGGGCTCCCTGAGCATTTCTCAGCAGGGATTTTGTGCTCTCACGTTTGTCAGGGCAGGTGCTGGCAGCCACACACGTGACACAGATCCCCACGTTAGAGCTGCTCAGTTCAATTTTTAATTGTGCTTTATGGGTAAAAGAAGTCTCTACACCAGTGCAGTCTAATAGCATTGATTTCAGCATGGAGTTATCAATTATTATTCAGAATTCTCTGTTATCTCGCTGCAGTTCTGCACCTGAGCTGATAATTCAGTGTTTCATGTGATAGCCTTTAGCTACCATCACTGTCAGCAGCCAAGGCCGGGGTGACATCCCAGATTTTTCCTGGTCTGCTCCCTGGGTAAATAAGGCATTTTGGCTTTGACAGGGAGGTGCTGCACTGAGAACTCTCTCACTTGTGATGGTGTCTGCAGAATCAGCTGATCCAGAAATAACAACTTAGAGCAGTTCTGGGTGCAGGAGGAGCGGCTGCCGTGATCCCATTCCAGGGAAATGGGAACAGCAGGGAAACCCCACCGTGGCTGGTGAAGCTCCCCCTGAGGAGGGGGGAAGACCTGAGGGTGCAGAATTGGTTCTGTGAAGCTAGAAATCCCCTGGCAGTGCCCAAGGCCAGGCTGGACACTGGGGCTGGAGCAGCTGGGACAGTGGGAGGTGTCCCTGCCATGGAAGGGGGGCACTGGGGGGGATTTGGGATCCTTCCCACCCAAACCAGGCTGGGATTCTGGGATCAGTGCAGCTCCTGGTTCTGCTGCACAGGGAGGAGCTGCTGTGTGCCAGCCAGGTGACAGTGCCACAGCTGCCCCCGGTGTCACTGTGCCGGGTGAGCTCCTCAGCCCTTCAGTGCAGGAGGAGCTGGCAGCAGGTGACACACAAAAAACAGCATTCCTTAACCCTGGGAACAGCTCCAGTGCCTCCTCCTCATCCCTGTGCTTCCCACAGCTCCTGCACCTTTGGGAATGGGTGAAGCTGAAATTCCTCCCCGGAGGGCCCAAGGAACTGCTGTGCTGGGGTGCTCGAGGCAGGGCACAGAATCCTGTCGGAATCTGAGGTATTGATGATTCCCAGATTGTAGAAAGTCTCTGTCTGTCAGCCCCGCTGCCAAAGCAGAAGCCATAATTGGTCTGTGCTGTTTCAAGGTTGTTTATTCTGTTTATCTCTAACATGTTCTGCTGCCCTGCCGCAGCTCTGTCCTGCAGGGCAGCGTGTGGGGCTCTGCCCTCAGTGGGATGGTACAAACATTAAATACCACAAACTACCTGTGCTGGATTTACAATAACGTGCCAATATCTGTCACCTACGTTGGACAGTGTGTCCCCAGCCTGAACCAACAGAAAAATGCCAACACCACAGTGAAACATGGAGGGCATGAAGAAGGAGAAAAAGGACAAGGCACACCCAATTTCCTCCATCTTGTCCCCTCTGAACCCCTAATCTAGAATCCTAAAATTTTACTTTTGCACCTGTGTCACACTTAATTATTACTTATATCAAACACTCAGAGCCTGTAATTGATCCTGTAGGATTGAAAACTCTTTTCCATGGACAGAGATCACAGCCAGTGTCTCTGGGGGCTCTGTCCAGGGGGGTTCCTGACCCCTGCCAGGGTCCCAGACCTGCCAGGGCAGCCAGAGGGAAGCTCTGGATTCCCACAGAATCCCTGACTGGGCTTGGAGGGGACCCCAAATCCCACCCAGTACCACCCTGCCATGGCAGGGACAGCTCCCACTGTCCAGCCTGGCCTGGGACACTGTCAGGGAAAATGCAATCATGTTTTTGCAAAAGGAAATTAAGGAAGGCCAGTTCCCAGATGGACTGTGTGCTGGGAGAGCAGTGAGTATTTCCTCTTTCAAGCGTGAATTATTCCTTTCATTTCCCCCCTCATTTCAGTCAGTTGTAACCATAACTTTATTTAAAAGCTGCTTTTCTTTCCAGTGTGACTGCAATAATTTCTTAAAGAACATATTTTAACAGCTTGCCTATATGCTCAGGATTTCTGTTTGCTCCCATAATTGCTCCTTAATTATTTTCCAACTGCTGAAACAACAGTTTTCCCGGTTTATGAAAAAGCCTTTTTGAAAGCGTTCCCCCAGGGCATTGTCAGGCTTTATGGCTGTCACTGACAGCCAGAGCAAGTGAATAATCAGCCCCAGGCATGGCCAGGCTCAGGCAGGGAGCACCAGGAGTTCCAGGGCAGCTCCATGGCCCAAGCACTGCACCCCCCTGGCACACGGGGAGGGGTCCCTGCCCAGGCTGATGCCTTTTTGGGGCTACCTAAAACCAGAGGCCAGGCAGAATTAAGGGAATAAAAAGCAGTTGTATTTATTGCAGGGCCTTTGGGTGCATTTTGGGCAGACAAAGACCTCCAGGGGCTGCACCCAAAATGGATAAATGGGTCACGGGTTTTCATATATTCATAAATTTGGAATATTGGCATACTGGGGGTTGATCTTCCAGTTACAGCTTCAGCTGATGAAGTAATTTACCTCAAGTTTGCTTCCCCCCAAAATGACTTTTGTGCCCATCTCTCTGGCCTGAGGCAGTGAGGTGTCCTTGGTTCCCAGGCCTGGAGAGGAGTTGTTGTGTCTGCCCAAAATGGGAAAGCAGCAGCTCATGTTGTGTGTGGAGTTTGGAGTTACACATTAAAGAACTTCAGGATTACAAATAGATGAAAATATAAAAGCTCAAATCCTAAGGCATCAGAGCAGGGGTGGAATGGATGGGCTCCATCCAACTTTGGGCGCTGCCAGGGATGCTGGGGCAGCCCCAGCTGCTCTGGAATGCACCTCCACCCTCCCAGGAACAATTCCTGTGGGAATCCAGGGCTTCCCTCTGGCTGCCCTGGCAGGTCTGGGACCCTGGCAGGGGTCAGGAACCCCCCTGGACAGAGCCCCCAGAGACACTGTCTGTGATCTCTGCCCATGGAAAAGAGTTTTCAATCTTACAGGGTGAATTACCAGCTCTGAGTGTTTGATATCAGTAATAATTAAGTGTGGCACGGGTGCAAAAGTAAAATTTTAGGATTCTAGATGAGGGGTTCAAAGGGGACAAGATGGAGGAAATTGGGTGTGCCTTGTCCTTTTTCTCCTTCTTCATGCCCTCCATGTTTCACTGTGGTGTTGGCATTTTTCTGTTGGTTCAGGCTGGGGACACACTGTCCAACGTAGGTGACAGATATTGGCACGTTATTGTAAATCCAGCACAGGTAGTTTGTGGTATTTAATGTTTGTACCATCCCACTGAGGGCAGAGCCCCACACGCTGCCCTGCAGGACAGAGCTGCGGCAGGGCAGCAGAACATGTTAGAGATAAACAGAATAAACAACCTTGAAACAGCACAGACCAATTATGGCTTCTGCTTTGGCAGTGGGGCTGACAGACAGAGACTTTCTACAGTCTCAGAATCATCAATACCCACAGATTCCGACAAATTCCCAATTCCCAATATCCCATTTATCCCCTGGCAGTGGGAGCCATTCCCCCTGTGCTCAGATAGAACTTCCACGTCCTCTTACGACTTTGCAAAGTTCTGAAGCAGAGAAACATAACGAGGGTCTCTAATTAGGTTAATTCCCTCTCTGCTCCAGCCCCGTGCAGGTTTAAATGAATTACCTGAGAGCAGGGAAAGCAAACCCCGCTCCCAGCTCCCAGGGATTGTAAGAAAAGTGCCCCTGTGTCCGGGATTGCTGCTGTTAAAGGGTCAAATCCTGGGAATCCTCATCAGCCTCAGCTTCCCCCGAGGCTGGGGAGCTCCAGCTCTGCCACTCACCCCATGTCCCCTTGTCTCACCTCTGAACAATCTGAGAGTCACTGACAGAAACCACGAGTGGCCTGAATTCCTCTTTCCAGGGGAACTTTGGGAACCTGGTGCCCATTGACTGCCTTTAGAAATTCAGAATATTTACCTTTAAAATTATCTCGCTTTCTAAAATACATCATTTAAAGGGCCTCTCTTTTCCAAAGAGGGGTTTTTGAGGCCGTTTGGGGGACATTGGCCTCTGTTTGAGCATTTTAATCTGCATTAATGTCATTTTCCTGTGTGGGGGTGCAGCCACAGCCCAGGCTGGGTGAGGCTGTCAGGGGCTGTGGCTGGTGGTGGTTTGTGGGATCGATTTCTGCCTCTCAGCTGGGGTCATGGGCACTTTGCATGGAGGATTTATGGGAACAACTAAAAAATATCTTACATCGCAGAGTTTCTATTTTAACATTATGTTGTAACCTGAAACTGTATTTCACACACTACTTAAAAAGGATTAATACAATATTACAAAACAACCCTCCATAACACATATAGTGTTCAATTTAATATTTGTGAAGAGCCAATTATAAAATACACATTTTTCACACGGGAAAAGGCTGCTTTTACCCCCCATCTCTGAAGAGGGAAAGTAAATTTTGGCAGCTTGGGTGTTACTCCAGCACCCAAGTCCTGCCCTGCCCCAGGGAAGGCAAAGGCAGAGAGAAAACTGCTCTGGTTGGCAGCAGGTACCCAAAATATTCCACTTTACAGCCTTGGCCAGGCGGTGGGAAGTGCTGGATTTAGGGACAGCAGGACACTGCAGAGTGGCCTGAGGCTGCACTGGGGTCTCATTCCTGCTTTAGTGCAGCACAGATAAAAGCATAAAAGCTTTCCCCACTTTTGGCCATCTCTCCCAGGGAATCCTGCTCAGAGAGGAGCTCATTTGTGAGCTGCTGCTGCTGACTCAGCACCTGGGTTATCCCTGGGGCATTCCTTCCCAGCCTGTGCTTCGTTTCCCCTGCTGAATAAATTACAAATGCTAATTTCTGCTCTCTAGAAGGGAAGATTAAGGCAGCAGAACAGACAGGGATGCCAAAACATTTATTGAATGAGCTGCAAAAGTGAAACAGAGCCTGTGGGTTTCCCAATGAGCTCAGAGCAGGGTTCCAACCCTGAATTTGAGATCAAGTCCTTCATTTACCCACAATCCAATTTAGTGCAAATACATCATATCCAACATCTGTATTCTGCAGACCACTGCTGAATAACCCTTGAAAATGTTATTTTCTCTTGTTCCTGAGTGTGCTTGCACAGGGCTCTTGCTAAATCACAGTAATGACCCTAATTCCACATGAAGGAGCTGCAGCCAGCGCTGGCCCTGAGCTGATCTGCACTCCCTGCACTGCTGCTCCACCAGGTCTG
Source organism: Taeniopygia guttata (assembly GCF_048771995.1). NCBI lineage: Eukaryota > Metazoa > Chordata > Aves > Passeriformes > Estrildidae > Taeniopygia > Taeniopygia guttata. The sequence goes on along the minus strand of NC_133031.1, from coordinate 36,071,143 downwards.
CACTCATTCCCACCCCAAATTTCCAGCCAGCCTCTTCTGAAGGAGCAGGGAAACAAGCACCTTCGAGCCCTTATACAAATATTCCCAGAAAACTCCAAAGCTGCAGTGCTGAGGCTGGGGGTGGGAATGGGAATGGAATTTCCATGGCAGTGCTCGGAGATCCTGGGAGCTGCTTGCTCCTGGTGGAGGAACCAAGCAGATCCTGGGAGCTGTTTGCTCCTGGTGGAGGAGCTGAGCAGATCCTGGGAGCTGTTTGCTCCTGGTGGAGGAACCGAGCAGATCCTGGGAGCTGTTTGCTCCTGGTGGAGGAACTGAGCAGATCCTGGGAGCTGTTTGCTCCTGGTGGAAGAGCTGAGCAGATCCTGGGAGCTGTTTGCTCCTGGTGGGGTACCTGAGCAGATCCTGGGAGCTGTTTGCTCCTGGTGGAGGAACCGAGCAGATCCTGGGAGCTGTTTGCTCCTGGTGGAGGAACCGAGCAGATCCTGGGAGCTGTTTGCTCCTGGTGAAGGAGCTGAGCAGATCCTGGGAGCTGTTTGCTCCTGGTGGAGGAACCGAGCAGATCCTGGGAGCTGTTTGCTCCTGGTGAAGGAGCTGAGCAGATCCTGGGAGCTGTTTGCTCCTGGTGGAGGAACCGAGCAGATCCTGGGAGCTGTTTGCTCCTGGTGGAGGAACCGAGCAGATCCTGGGAGCTGTTTGCTCCTGGTGGAGGAACTGAGCAGATCCTGGGAGCTGTTTGCTCCTGGTGCAGCAGCCGAGCTCTGGGGGTAGGGCAGGAACAGCTTTGGCACCTCTCAGCAGCCCTGGACAGCCTGTCCTGGGCCTGAGAGCCCTTTGGGGATGGAATTTCCCCAAATATTCAATCTGAACATTGAAACACCGCAGGGAACTCGATAATAATCACCACAGTCTGTAGAACTTTCTTGTAATTCCCACCTGTTTTGAATTATGTTTAGAGTAGTTTGTGCACTCACATCTATTTAATATATAGAACTATAAATTCTTTATTTTATTCTACTTTTGAAAAACAACTTCTATAGAATCACATTCAGTTCTGCAGCCATTGGAGAGGAGATTTTGCTGCCTGAAGCAATCAATTATTCTGTATTAAAGAGCAAATGTTTGCATCAGGCAGGTGATGGCCGCCTGAGATGATCAGAGGATGGAGCAGCTCTGCTGGCAGAGCTGCATTGGAACCTGCAGGGGAGAAGTGTGGGGTGACCTCAAGAAGCCACAGGAAGGATGGAGAGAGACTGGGGACAAGGGTTGAGGGACAGGACCCAGGGGATGGCTCTGGATGGGCTTGAAGGTTCCTTCCGACCAAAGTGGATTTTTTTTCCAAAGGTAAATACCGAGTTTATCCCTTTCTTATCCTTGGTTTGTTCCCTTGCAGCTTGGATCATCCTGAGAGACCAACCCTGCCCAGCTCCACCTAAATCCCACTTGTGTCTCCAGATGGAAATAAGACTTCAAGGCTGATAATTGTGACCATTTCCAGCGCTTTTCTGTTTTGGTTCTCAGGTGGAAGAGTCCCTTTTGTATTACAGGTGTCGAGGCAGGACGGGAATGAGGAGACTCACTCAGAAGGCTGCTGAGAGTAAAACTCCGATTTATTCAAAATACACTGCTCATTTATACAGAGCTTCGTGAGGACCAACTCCATTGGTCCTGAAGTGAAAACAACTCAACCATTGGTGTACAGTGCTTGACGCACAGTGATAGAACTTAACTATAAACAATGTGAGAAAAGAGAGATAAAGAATTATTTACATTCTCTCCAGCTCTTTCCCAGGTGTCTGCCTGGCTAGAAACTCTCCGTTTCTCTCTTTGACTGAAGCTGAGTCCCACATACAGGCAGGCTCAGAGGGCTGTGTTTCCCTGCTTTGCAGCACCAAGGAGATGATGCTTAATGGGCGCATTTAGGAGTGCTTAAACTGCAGCAGCCCGCCGTTCTCAGGGCTTCTCTGGCGGAAAGAAAAGTTGTCATGGAAACTGAGCAGCCTGAGCATCAATCCATTGCCCCAAGGAGCCAAGGATGAGAGCAGGGGGCTCTGCAGCCAGCGAGACCCGGCCCTGCTGCCTGCCCTGCTCAGAACTTCAGGGAACTTCCCTCCTGGAAACAGAGGGGTCTCATGGAGGCAGAGAAAAGCGGGCATTGTCCACTCACAATTCCTGCGTGATCCACTCACAATTCCTGCATGATCCACTGACTCCTGCTTTATCCACTCACAATTACATCATTATCCACTTCCAATTCCTGCATTGTCCACTCACAATTCCTGGATGATCCATTCCTGACTCCTGCTTTATCCACTCACATCATTATCCACTTCCAATTCCTGCATGATCCACTCACAATTCCTGCATGATCCACTCCTGACTCCTGCTTTATCCACTCACAATTACATCATTATCCACTTCCAATTCCTGCATTGTCCACTCACAATTCCTGGATGATCCATTCCTGACTCCTGCTTTATCCACTCACATCATTATCCACTTCCAATTCCTGCATGATCCACTCACAATTCCTGCATGATCCCCTCATAATTCCTGCACTATCCACTCCTGATTTCCTGCATGATCTACTCCTGATTCCCTGCGTTATCCACCCCCAATTCCTGCGTTATCCACCCCCAATTCCTGCATGATCCACTCTTGACTCCTGCTTTATCCACCCCCAATTCCTGCATGATCCACTCCTGACTCCTGCTTTATCCACTCACAATTACATCAGTATCCACTCACAATTCCTGCATGATCCACTCACAATTCCTGCATGGTCCACTCCTGACTCCTACTTCATCCACTCACAATTCCACCATTATCCACTCATGATTCCATCATTATCCACTCGTGATTTACTGCATTATCCAGTCCCAATTCCTGCATGATCCACTCTTGACTCCTGCTTTATCCACTCACAATTCCTGCATTATCCACTCACAATTCCTGCATGATCCACTCCTGACTCCTACTTCATCCACTCCCAATTCCTGCATGATCCACTCACAATTCCATCATTATCCACTCACAATTCCTGCATGATCCACCTAAGAGTCATCATTATTCACCCAAATTCCATCATTATCCACGCAAATTCCCACATTATCCATGCAAACTCCATCATTATCCACCCAAATTCCATCGTTATCCATTGCTCCCGAGGTTGTTGAGCTCGGGGTGTGTGACTGGCATGAAGAGCAGAGCCATGACATTCTCCTGACAAGTCCCATCAACATTAATTGGCTTCATTTCTCCTTCAGTGTCTGGGTCGTTAATGAGATTTGTGATCTAATTTCTCATCTCTTTGTCATATCAGCTGGGAATAATCTTCCTAACAAACATTTATGGACATAATATTCACACATCCATCTGATATGTCCTTTGCAACCCAGTCTTCTCCAGAAAGGGTTTCTATTTTGACAGATGAGTTTAATAAAAAAATCTTGGAGCCAAGCATTCCAAAATTCGAGAATTCAATAAAAACTTCCCCCAAAGCAGAATGTTCCTTCTAAAGTGAGAGAGGACCAGGGAACATCTTCACATTTAGTTCCCATCAGCCCACTTCACTCCATGGATGGGAAAGGGTCCTACAAATGTTACTCCCATTTTAGCATGAGGCTACAAAACTACACAGGAGCAAAGGGATTTGGCAAGACTTGCTCTTAATTCTCTTCCTAAATTTGCTTCCAGTTCCTTGAAAAAGTAAAAAAATGAAGTTGAAGGCCAGGTTGGAGTGCTCAGGGACAGTGGGAGGTGTCCCTGCCATGGCAGGGGTGGCACTGGGTGGGTTTTGAGGTCCTTCCAAGCCAAACATTCCAGGATTCTACAATTAATTCCAGCCCCAGCTCCAGCCCTGGGCACAGACGTCGTCACGCACTGAAGAATTTCTTGTAGTCACAGAGGGAAAACCCACAGAGGGAATATAAGTGGCAAACAAAAGATGATTTTGTTTTGAGGTTTCCCCACTTCTCTGGGTCATGGCAAATCCCAGCTCCAGGTGCACACATTGCTCCAAGGCCAGTGTGGTTTGGTTCCAGGCAGCTCCTCACAGAAAACCCCCTCTGGGAGCCCAGGAATATCCTGTGGGGGCTTTGTTTCCATCTCACTGGTCTTTCTTTAAAGCAAAACAGACCTTACAATTCACGAGGAACGATTTTCCCTCTCTACCCCTCCCAGTTTTCAGACCTCAGCAGCATCCCTGGATCCAGAGCTCTGGGGGAATGAAAAGCTTTGCAGATCTGGAACTCTCCAGGTGCATGGGCAGAGTGGGATTTCAGGGTGCCCTGTCCATCCCATGGGTGCTCTCCCAGCTCCCTGAGCTCCTCTGGGCCATCCAAACCCTCCAAGAAATCCTTCCTGAGCCCTCTGCTGCCATCCTGTCCTGGTTCCTTCACTCCAGGGCGGTATGAGGAGAACATCAGTGAGCAGGGGAGCTGTGGTGGCTCAGGGGCAAAAATTCCTGGTTAAACAAAATTCCTGGTTGTACAAAATTCGTGGTTTAACAAAATTCCTGCTTTAACAAAATTCGTGGTTTAACAAAATTCCTGGATGAACAAAATTCCTGGCTGAGCGTGTGCCAGGGATTTCTGTTTGCAGAGCATTCAGTGCTGAGAGGGTGAAGTGCCTGGGGCTCCCTGGGCTTGCTGTTTCCTTAGGAATATTTTATTGAGGGACACAGGGAAGTGGCTCCATGTCCTACCCTGTCCAACCAGGCTGTGCATGAGGCCACGAGCAGAGCCTGTCACCCACGAGCAGAGCCTGTCACCCACGAGCAGAGCTTGTCACCCATGAGCACAGCCTGTCACCCACATCAGCCACGAGCTGCTTCTCCCTCAGAGCCACTTACAGTAATCAAAAAGCCTCTCTGCTTCCTAAATTGCCTCTAACGAGATGGATCTACGTTTCCATGGAAGAGGTAATTCCCCAAATGCATGGGGTTTAAAACAATTTCTTATTTTAGGCTGCCAAGCTACTGTTAACCTTATAATGGTTTTCTCTAGGAAATCATTCCAGGATTTACATACTTTTCTGTCTCTGTGCTGCTGCACCCTCTGTATAAATCACACGTAATTGCTTGGAGAAGGAGATCTGACCTGTCTGCTTAGTCTTTCTTCTCAATTAGCTCTGCAATTACAGCCTGTGGAGTGGAGCAGCTTTCCTGCAGCATTCCCAGCTCCGCTTCCAGCCCTGCTGGTGGCAGCTGTGGTGGCTCTGCTGGGACCTGCTCAGGGCTGATACCCCACAGCAATGCAGGAGGGACTTTGGTAGAGTTGATTCTGGCTTTTAACCACCCAAAATCCTGTCTGGGGGTGACCCTGGGGTGTCTCTGCTCAGAGGTGACCGAGCAGAACTGCCCTGGATGAGCCAGGACTGCAGGGCTCAGCAGTGGGGGTTTCCAGTAACACCAGAATCCAGACTGGTTTGGCTGGGAAGGACCTCAAAGCCCATCCAGGGACACCTTCCCCCATCCCAGGGAGCTCCAGCCAACCTTGGGCACTGCCAGGGATGCAGGGGCAGCCCCAGCTGCTCTGGGAATTCCACCTCCTGGAATTCCCCACCTGGAGTTTGGGGATTTCAGGCCTGGAACTGAGGGATTTCAGACCCAGTGTTGGAGGGATTTCAGACCTGGAGTTTGGAGGATTTCAGATACCCTCCCAGGGAACCATTCCCAATTCCCAAAATCCCATCCATCCCTGCCCTCCCTCAGCTGAAGGCCATCAATGAAGGTTTCTCTCCTTAACTCCCCACAACCTGTGCAGTTTAGTTTCTGTGTGTCACCTGCCTGCTCTGAATTCCCTTTTCAGCACACCCAGTCATCAGGCTGCTGATTAATTGCTGACAAGAAAATGAGAACTTTATGATGGTTATCAAGGAAATGATGGGCATGGTTTGAGAGCTGCAGTCGTATTTTCCAGAACATATTTCCAGTATGTATTTCAAAGATCTATAGAATGTACGTGGGAATTGTTCCTCCTTCAGTCCCATTTCTAATATTAGTAAAACTGTCAAGTCTCATTAGCAGCAGGTTAATTCAGCCTTTCACAGGTGATTAAAATACAGACACTGTGGAGCAGATGTCACCTTTTCCTTGGGTTCTAATAAAAGGGGAGCAGAAGCAGCAGCACTGGAATGCATGTTTCAGAGATTTCTGACACTTTCAGACCCCTCAGCAGTGGGGAAGCACCATGGGCAAGGAGAATTTAAAGGTGAATTCAGGGACAGACACCCTGTAGGGCAGGACACACAGACCCACTGAATTACAGAATCATTGGGGCTGGAAAAGACCTTTAGGATGGTGGAGTCCCACCACTCCCAGACTGCCACTGTGAAAAATGCCAGTCACTTTTTTCCTTAAATCTTGAAAGTTTATTAGTAACAAAAAATAGTAATAAAATTAGAGTAATAAAAATTTGAACATTGAGGATTAGGACGCTATGAGACAATAAAAAGCCAAGAATTATGGATGTCAGGAAGTTTTTGGGCACTGAGCTGCCAAAACCACACCTTGTGAACAAAGGAATGACCCTTAAAAGCAACAGCCTGTTGCATATTCATATATCTCATGCATGATGTATAATTCCTTGCAAATTAAGAATTTTTCTGTTTTTTGTCAACTTCTTCCCCTAATCCTGGTGGTTTCATAAAGCTGGAGAGAAGGTGGAAGAATGTTTGTCTTTTCTGAGAAAGAGGCTGTAATTCTTTGTGTGCCCTGTTGCTGTTATGTCTGAAGATTTTTTTATTATCTCATCTCGTTCTTGAGCAAGTAAAAAATATCTTACATCAGAGTTTCTATTTTAACATTGTGTTATAACCTAAAACTATATTTCACACACTACTTAAGACAATTAATACAGCATAGCTTTCTAACATTACACATACAAATTCATCATAATATTTGCAAAAAGCCAACCATAAAATGTGCATTTTTCCCAGCCACCACTGCCCCAAGTGCCACATCCACAGGGATGGGGGCTCCAGCTCTGCCCTGGGCAGCTGTGCCAGGGCTGGGCAGCCCTTTCCAGAAAGGAAATTTTCCTAATATCCCCCAGAAGTTCCCCTGGGTCTGGTTCCTCCTGTCCTGTCCTGTGTCACTGGTTCTGGGTCCTCAGGTGTTTTTCTAGGCTTGCCCAAGCAGTTGAAGTAAAGCTGGAAACGCTGTGGAGCAGCACCACAACCCTCAAAAAGTCTGGATCTTCTTGTCTGGAGCCAAGGGCTGAGAGGACTTTTGTGTCCCCACCTCCTTCAGGGGTGGTGTCACTGCCCAGAACGGAAATTTCCATCTCCAGAGCCTGGGGCATTTCAGGTCTGGAGTTGTGGGATTTCAGACCTGGAACTGGGGGATTTCAGACCTGGAGTTTGGAGGATTTCAGATCTGGAATTTGAGGGATTTCAGATCTGGTGTTGGGGGATTCAAGATCTGGTGTTGGAGGATTTCAGCCCTGGAACTGGGGGATTTCAGATCTGGTGTTTGGAAGATTTCAGATCTAGAATTTGAGGGATTTCAGACCTGGTTTTGGGGGGATTTCAGACCTGGAATTGGAGGGAATTTCAAACCTGGAATTGGGGGGAATTTCAGACCTGGCAATGGGGGATTTTAGATCTGGTGTTGAGGGATTTCAGACCTGGAATTTGGGGATTTCAGACCTGGAGTTTGGGGACTTCAGACCTGGCACTGGGGGATTTCAGATCTGGAGTTTGGGGATTTCAGACCTGGAATTGGGGGATTTCAGACCTGGTGCTGGGGAATTCCAGATCTGGAGTTTGGAGATTTCAGATCTTGTGTTGGAGGATTTCAGACCTGGGGTTTGGGGATTTCAGACCTGGTATTGGGGGATTTCAGACCTGGCACTGGGGGATCTCCTGGGAGGCATCACCCCAGGACCTCCCTGCAGCCGGGCTGTGCTTTCCTCTGAGCTGAGCTTTATTTTCTGTCCTGTAGCATTGCACAAATTCCCAGCCAAGGTGGGAGCAGGGCCAAGCTGTGTTTCCTGAGCTGTTACAAGCAGCCACTCAGCCCCAGGACCTGGCAGGAATTTGGAGTGGGATTTGCTGTAAGATCCCTGTAAAACCCTTCACGCTCCAAAGTGCTCCCCACACTGCCCTCAGATTTACAGCCGGGGTGACCCTGCCCTGAGGAAAAGGTTCCCTGCAAAAACCTGGGTTTTTAATATCAGAAATTGATAATCTGCTCACAGATTACTGAATTGCATTGATGATAATAAATCAGAGACTATCTTAAAGCCCTTATGGAATTTATTCTCCCAATTCCAGGTGAAATGAAGAAGAATCAAGCACCTAAGCACCTTTAAACCCCATATTTATTCCCTAAGATAGGATGTGGCCTAAACAAAGTAGGCAACTCATGTCCCTGCAGCATTGGCTGTAGATTGCAACTAATTTAAACTAAATTTAAACTTGTATCTTGCAATTAAAATTTAAATATGTTCAGTATATTTTTCAAGGCACTGGGCTCCAGAGCAGCTACTGATGATTGGTTATAGCAGTTTCCAGTGGGGATGTTACCAAGAACATGCTGATGTCTTGTTGCACTGACTACAAAAAAAGGTTTATTTCTGAGTCAAAGCCCAGGGTTTATTTTTTTGTCTCTTGCATGCCTTGCTGGAAGTGTAACTATCAGCCTTGCTTTGCTCTGGTAATAAAGACAAATTAGGTACATGCAGAGAGCAGCCAGGGCAATGAGAGAACAGCACAGACAGAACATTACAGCATGAGGAATGGCGGTTTCCTGGATTTTGTGGATTTTTTACGCCACATTGACAGAGGTTGTGGCCAAACAGCTCAGCAGAGCCTTGTTCTGCTGGGATCACAGGGAAGGAGCTGTGGCTGTGTTGGGATTTCCTCCTGGAGGGACTGGTCCTGTCCTGGCTGGGGGCAGAGGTGGGAGCTGCCCTGGGAGGGTGATGGAGAGCTGGGGAGGAGCAGCTCCAGGGCTGGAGCCCCTCTGGAGCCAATCTGGGGGGCTCACCTGGAGAGGAGAAGCTCCAGGGAGAGCTCAGAGCTCTGCCAGGGCCTGGAGGGGCTCCAGGAGAGCTGCAGAGGGACTGGGGACAAGGATGGAGGGACAGGACACAGGGAATGGCTCCCACTGCCAGGGCAGGGCTGGATGGGAGATTGGGAATTGGGAATTGTTCCCTGGCAGGGTGGGCAGCCCTGGCACAGGTGCCCAGAGCAGCTGTGGCACCCCTGGATCCCTGGCAGTGCCCAAGGCCAGGCTGTGCACTGGGGCTGGAGCAGCTGGGGCAGTGGGAGGTGTCCCTGCCATGGCAGGGATGCTCTTTAAGGTCCTTTCCAACCCAGATCATTCCATGATTCTTTTGGAGCTCTGCTTCCCCTTCCTTCCATAATCTCCCAGCGTCTGGTTGTGATGTTTTCCATGCTCTCCACTTGTATTTTATTTCCAGCAGTGCTGGGAGTGAAGCAGAGCTCTGCAGAGGAGGCTCTGGGCGGGTGGGAAGGGCTGCAGCCTGCCCTGCCCTGCTGTGGGGTGAGCAGGACATCAGCATTTCTCATTTTTGTACAGTTTTCACAGAGCTCATGTTCCATTGGCCAGTAGTTTTCTTGCCACTCACTTCAGTGGTTAGAAGGTGTTAAGACTGTTTCTGTTCACAGGTGTTTAAATTTTTTCTTTGTGGATTCTCAGGGGACAGATCTTTTGTTATTACAGGTGCACCTTCCTTTTCTCTACAACAACAGGTTTTTCTGCAAACAGACCCTCAAGACTCTTTCACATGGGAACTTGGCTAGCTGCTCAGCTGCACTTAGAAAAAGTAATCCTGGCCCAAGCCCTGATTTTATAAAGCTTTTCTTTTCTAAGACTCTTGCTTCTCTGCAGCCCTGGAGTAGCCCTGCTAGCAGAGCAGCCTGCTGATGTCTCTGCCAGAGCATCCCACGGCTGCATCCCACATCCTCTCGGCTTTGGGATGAAGCTCCTCTCCTCTTGGCTCCCCTTCCTCCCCAAACCACACACAGGCTTGGGGAGAGCCAGAATTCAAGCTGGCAGATGTCAAATTGCTGTGGCAGTGAGAGGAGCATTTCTCAGCTCATAAATTGGTTTATGACTTTTCATGTAGCAGTCGGAGTGGAATAAATTTATGGACTCAAGAACAGCTTTTTAATGGAAGAGCAATGGAGCTGAGGCAGAGGTTCCTGGCACTGAGGGTTTGGAGGATAATCAGGACCTGGCTGGACAAAGCTCTAACACTGGTCAGGCAGTGAGCAGGACTTGGGGCTAAACCTCTAATCTGTGACTTTTTAATGGATTTTGGTTAGTTTTATTGATTTTCATAATTACTTGAGTAATTATCAAAACATGCCTGCCTGTAAGCAACATGCCATGAGAATTCAAGTGGGAAAACCTGGGAAAACCTGGATTATTTTGGGTCTGCAGGAACTTCTCCACATCTAATGGAGCTTTTGCCACGGCAGGGTCAGTCCCTGGAGGGGACACAGCACAGGGGGAAGTGAGGGGACTGAAACTGGGACCATCATGGGACTGAAACTGGGACCATCATGGCACTGAAACTGGGACCAGCACAGGGATTGAAACTGGGACCAGCACAGGGACTGAAACTGGGACCAGCATGGGATTGAAACTGGGACAAGCATGGGACTGAAACTGGGACCAGCATGGGATTGAAACTGGGACCAGCATGGGACTGAAAGTGGGACCACCATGGGATTGAAACTGGGACAAGCATGGGACTGAAACTGGGACCAGCATGGGATTGAAAGTGGGACCAGCATGGCACTGAAACTGGGACCAGCATGGGATTGAAACTGGGCCCAGCATGGGATTGAAACTGGGCCCAGCATGGGATTGAAACTGGGACCAGCATGGGACTGAAACTGGGACCAGATGGGACCCCTGCTTTTCAGAGCCTTCTCAGAGGAAGCTTTGGCTGCTCCAAAGGGCTTTTCCTTCCCCCCTTTGCTGGGTCCCTGTGTTTGAAGGAGGCCTTGGCCCAGGTCCAACACATTGCCAAGAGGCAAGGCACCATTGTTAATTGTGTTAATTGTATTGAGGGTATGAATTGGTCACCCAGAGCAGCTGTGGCTCCCCTGGATCCCTGGCAGTGTCCTGGGCCAGGCTGGAGCAGCCTGGGAGGACAGGAGGTGTCCCTGCCGTGGCACTGGATGGGGTTAAGGTCCCTTCCAGCCCCAACCATTCCATGATGCCATGAGAATGAGAATGCAAACCCCACCAGCCTGGCTGGGGCAGGGCTGTGCTGCCCTGTCAGGAGCTGGGAGCCAGAGCTGCAGGGAATATCTGCCCAGCTCCTCCCCTGCCTGCTCTGCCATGCTGCTGCAGGTGTGCTGTGGGTGCTCAGTCACTCCAAGCTGAGGAATAATGGGATTTCTGCCATTCCTAACCCCAAAGACACATGCTTTGGTGATGAAGGATCTGCCCATACAAATGTGACTCCTGATAATTAAACACGCCCTTCCATCAAGCTGGGAAAGACACGGAGCAAAGATTTAGGGGCAGCAGAGGGAATCTCAAATTAGATCTGCGCCATAAGCTGCATTACTTAGGGAAAGCAGGATTTATATGCTCCAGTTGTGGAGTCACTAATATTCCCAGAGAGAGACTTTCTCCTGCAATACATTGAGAAGATGGATCACGTTTTAAGCCTTCCAGAGTGTTTGGTGCAAGGTGCTTTGTTAGGGAATGGCAGACATCTCAAAATAGGGCAGTCACCCCATCCTGGAGTTACTCATGTTGAATACAGAAATCACAGAATCACTGAGGCTGGGCAAGCCAAGCACCACCACTGCTTTTCTCTCTGGGTATCTGTTCTCCCTTGCCTAAAACATGAATTTCCCCCTTCCCTGTGTCTGGGTGATCCCCAGAGAACTTCCCTGGGGGTGACAGGCATCAGGAAACGGGGCTGAAATCAGGGATTCATGGCTCAGCTGAGCCTGCAGACCCTCCCAGGGGTCAGTGCTGGCACAAAGGCCATGCCCAGCTCTGGGAATCCTTAAAATCAGAAGGTTTTGGGCAAGTTGCAAAAGACAGGCCTCAGAGACAGCAGAGCTGTGATCAGAGCTAAGCAGTAGCCATGAGATTTGTCAGCAGAAAAGTTATACAAGAAGTAGAAAAGGACAAATAGAACAATGATCTGTGTATTAACTCTTGGTTAAAAAAACTCCATAAGTTATAGAAAAGTATATCTAGTGAGATATTACGAAGTTTTAAGCTTAATAATGGAACTCTGTGCATTGTGTTTTAAGGCTTTAAAGCAGGTTTTGTATTCAAAATAAGTGAGCATTGTTTTAACCAAAGGCACGTGTGTTGCCCTGGTTTTTAAAAGTGTTATGTTTTCTTTTATAGTTCGTTTGAAAGTTTTAAAGTTCTCATGAAACTTCTTCAGCCTTCTGATAATGTTTGCATATTTCTGCTGGAGTTCTCATGCACTGCAAGCAGGAGATCTGGAGAAGACACAAAGAGCTCAGAAAAATGAGCCCTGACTCCATGGCACTTTCTGGAACCAAAGCCTCCCGTCCCAAATCCATAATTAATGAATGAAAGGTGATTAGTTTTACTCCACCAGACACAGGGACAGCCAAGCTGTGGCCCTATTGACTGATCCCAGCACATCCACCTCTCCCTCCCACAGGGATCTTCCTTTGGCATCTCCCATTCTGCCAGGGAGTTTCAAGCAGAGGATGAAGCTGAGCTTGCCTGAGCTCCGCTGGAGCTGCTGAGAGAATAAGGCTGTGAGAACAAGAGACATCCCTGGGAATTAATTGTTGTTTTTTTGTTTTTTTTTTCCTAAAGTGACTTGGATCAATCCAGCTTTTCCAGCTGCTTGGGAGTTCATAGGGACAAACAGCAAATCCCTGCTCTTCACGGGGTTTAATGCAGGTTCCTCCTCCCATCCAGGAGACTTTCCTCCTCACTCACTCCACCCTCATGTTCTAACACATATAATATATTAAAAATTAATGTATTAATTCCAATTTTCTCCCAAGCTTCCCCTGAATCAGGCAAAATGTAGCTCCTGAGACAAACTGACAGATTTCAGGAGCCAACACACAAAATTACTTGTAAGGAATAATAGACTTGGGGGATTCCTTTAAAAATTATTTCGTTGTATCAGTGGATGCCATGACTTGACTAACTTAAATAGTTTGCCCTTTTTTTTTTTTTTTTTTTTTTAATTTAAATGTGCCTTCAAGACATTTAAATACACACAATCATTTAATTTAATCCTGGAAGGTATTTCCCCCTTGGAAGAATTTTTTTTCCCCTGTTCAAAGCAGGAGCAAAAGTCCTTAATGGCCGAGTCTGAACAAACAGAAACATTGCACCTCATGCTGAAAAAAGCTGTGCTCAGTAATCAAACAATTAACTGCCTCAGACAGAATGGAAGAAACAATTCCAATTCTCTATATTTCAACCAGCAGCAATTTCTGGAAGCATTTCCCCATGGAGGATTAAATAAAGGTAAAATCCTTGCCTGAATTGCTCCGGTGGGAATTGCTGGTTTGAGCTCAGCTTTGGAGCAAACAGAGGGAATCCTGCAGGGTTAAAGCTCAGTTTAACCAGAAACCCAGGACAAGCCAGGCTTTGGCCACAGGTACAAGCCAGGCTTTGCTGGACACAACGAATTTGGTGTTCCCTGCTCTGCTGGGGCTTTGCCAGAGAGAAGGGAAGGGGAAAATACAGAAAGGAAGGAAATAAAAACAAGCAGGAGAAAGGCACAAGGGAAACTGTTCGTATTTCCCATATTTCACACTCAGCTCAGTAACTTATATTAAAAAAAAATCAATATGTACATGGAGAATAATTATTTTATCCACCTCCATCCTGCTGTTGTCCCTGCACAAGGCAGAAATTACCTATTCCTGGGAAAATATGTTTTAATTCCATCTCTTTTATTTGAATCCACCTCCAATTCCTGCGAGCTCTGCTAGGTGCAAACATTAAATATCAATAATGGGGAACACATTTGGAGAGCTCATGTAAAGCTGCTCATGCAGAAATCCCACATTTTCCATCCTGCCAATGGATGGGAGGAAAGAGCTGCCAAATTTCACACCAGGCCCACTGGCACAGAGAATAAAGCCCAGCTCACTGGGAAAATCCCTGAGCTGTTCCAAGAGCATTTGTGAACAAAAGAGTCAAAAAGAGCTAATTTAGGAATTTCCATGAAATGATGGCTCCTGCCTCACTTCAGTCTGTGGATTGTTCAGCTGACTTCAGTGCAATATTTTCATACCCAAAGGTCAGTCGATTTTCATAACAAATTTTATTTCCCCACGTATTTTCCCATTTTCCCCAGCCTGTGCTGTGGATTTCAAGGTGAAATCCAGCACAGGGAATTCAGGGGTTATTGCTGTTAAATTCCCTCTCACCAATGGAATTGGGGCTCTCCTGTGGCTGCTTTTCCTTAAAAAAAAACATTTTCAAATCACAGAATCCTTAAGGTTGGAAGAGACCTCCAAGACCAACTACTCCAACCTTTGACTGAATTCCTCTGTGTCCACTGAGTCTTACCCCAAAGTGCCAAAATCAATGCATCAGGAAAAAAAAAAAAACTGTAACAGATTTAATTTCAAACTCTGCAAAACTAGGTGTGTGACCTGGGGCATGTCAATATTCATATTTCTGCAGTAATTTATTTTTAAACAATTCGATTTAAACATCTTTCAGAAGCAAGGGCTGCTCCATAAAGATGTTTCTTAGGGGGCTTTCCTTGCCTTTGCAATAAATCAGTTAAAAATTGATCCAGGAAATGCTCTAACCCAATATAAAAATGGTGTCCTGAAGATTTGAGGGGGTTTTTATCATGGATTTGTTGTCTTTACCTGTTCAGTGTGGCAACCAGAGCTCCTGATCTTTACAAACAAGCTGTGGGTCTGCTGGTAGATAAAACTGGCACTGAGAGCTGAAAGGAACAATGGGAAGGATTCCACTGATTGATGAATGGAAAAAGATATTTTCTTTTACAAATAAGCTTTAGGTTTGCTATAAATGAAATTGGGCATTGAAAGATGAAAGAAACAATGGGGGGAAAGCCTAAATTCTGTAAGAATTAAAAGTGAAAAGGGAGGAATATACATTAGAGAGTGAAAATCTATGCAATCTCTGGGATCAGACATTCTGGGAAGTCTGAACCTCTCAAGTACCTCAGAAATGGGGAAAAAGAGAAGGGAAATGCAGCCGGGAAATTGGGATGAAAGAGGAGGCAGCATCCTCCAAAAATTGGAGAGACCCCAGGGGAATGTCCCATGGCTCTCCTTTTATTGGAATAAAGAAAAAGGACTCCTCTGTCTCCTTTTTGGACAAAACCTCTGGTGTTTGTGCATTAATTTTGCTGACAGAGCCATCAGGGCAGAATTTGCTGGTCAGCCACAAAATTGGGATGGGCTGGAACTGTTCCCACGGAGGGAGGGGAGGGATGGATGGAGAGATCCAGCAGCAGAGGGACAGGGTGGGGGGAGCCTTGGGAGGACAAATCAATCCCCTCCTGCTTTGGGTTTGCTCTCAAAGCTGCCTGGGAGCAGACAATGGAGCTCCTCAGCTCCATCTCCAACACAATCATGATTATATGAATATATGAATATGCATCTGCAGCGACTAAAGCAGCCCCTGGAATGTGATTGTCCAAATTGCACTCAATTATCAGAGCAATTATCAGCCAGACAAAACAAGGGATTGTTATTCTGGGCGATCCTCTTGGAAATAAATGGAGGGAAACAAACGGAGAGGGAAAACCATCCTAACCTTCACAAAGGAGCTCCCAGCCCATCTCCTCCTCCCTTCATCTTCATCTCCTCCGTGCAAGGTGAGGTCTGCTGTCCCCCAGGCTCTGGGCTTTGTTTCTCTCACAAACAGTTCCCTTTTCCCTGCATTTCCACACTGAGGATATTCATGGGCTGCTGGGATCCATTTTTAACCCATAAAATCTCCTGTGTGCTAGAACCAGGACACCCGGCCCTGGAATGGTGACTCCAAGGACATCTGGCCCTGGAATGGGGTCCCAAGGACACCCAGCTCTGGAATGGTGTCTCCAAGGACACCTGGAATGGTGTCCCAAGGACACCTGGCTGGCCATGGTGTCACCTCCAAGGTTCCCATGCTCTGGTGAAGCACAGATGTCACTGACAAGGTGCTGGGACAGATTCCCTCCCAGCAGACCCAGGTTTCCAATCTATTCCTGCATCCCAAAATGAGCCTGAGTGGGATCACACAGCACCTATTCCTGCATCCCAAAATGAACCTGAATTCACACAGCACCTATTCCTGCATCCCAAAATGAACCTGGATAAGATCACACAGCACCTATTTCTGCATCCCAAAATGAACCTGAATTCACACATCACCTATTCCTGCATCCCAACATGAGCCTGTGGATATTCTCCATTCAGTCAGAGAGAAAAAAGATCTCTGCCAGGTTAAGCCTGGGAAAAAGTCCAGGAGGAATGTAAACAATCTGTTCTCTTGTTTTCCATTCATATTGCTCACAGATATGTTCTACACACTGACCTGAGCCCAGTGCACCAATCAAAGTAAAACCATTTCCTAATCAGGTGAAATGTTTTACTCTAAGACCAATGGAATGAATCTTCACGATGTGCTCTATAAAAGAGAGAAGTGCTTTTGAATAAAGATCATTCTTTGCCTTCTGTAGATAGAGTCACTTCATTCCTGTCCCTGCCTCAACAGCGACATGAGCCTTGCCCCCCTTGCTGTAGGGTTTTCCTTTTATTACAATAATGCTGAGATCACTTTTAGTGCCAGGAGTGTGGTCCCGTGTTTATCAGCACCACGGCAGCCTCAGCCTGGGATCACAGAATCCCTGGGGCTGCAGAAACCCCTGGGACCACCCTGAGCAGGCTCCAGCTGTCCCTGGGCACTGCCCAGCCTCGGGAATGGTCTGAAATGACCCTTTGGGAATTGTTCCCGAGCTCCTGCCCCATGCCATGGCTGGTCCCTGCTGTGGGGTGGCACAGGCACCCAGCCCTGACCCTCCCCAGCTCCTGCTGCCACTGAAATTCCCATTAACTCCTCTTCCATCAAAGCAGTTGTAACTGAATTCATTCCCATGATTTGCCTGGAGCAAAAAGACCAGGCTGCCATCAGCTGCTGTGGCAAGTTTTTAATGTATTTATTTAGTTATTTGATACGGAAGAAACAATAACCAAAAAAAAAAAAAAAGGGAGATAAAACCCTCCCAACATTAGCCATGGCAAGCTTATCAGGCAGCTCATTAACAAATTCATTTCACTGATTAAAGCAAATAATGGCCTTCAACAGAAATGCAGAGATAACAGAAAAGGGGGAAAAAGGAATTGGTGCCAGGACGGGGGGGGGGAAAAGGAATTGGTGCCAGGACAGGGGAAAAAAGGAATTGGTGCCAGGACAGGGGGGAAAGGAATTGGTTCCAGGACAGGGGAAAAAAGGAATTGGTGCCAGGACAAGGGAAAAAAGGAATTGGTGCCAGCACATCCCTGTGAAGGAGGAGTTAATGGAAAATGAGGGAGGCAGGGCTGGGATCTTCCCCTGCTGGGACAGCTCTGGGTCCTGGCAGGGGAAAGGACAGCTCAGGGCTCAGCAACCTCTGCAATTGCCCAGAGCAGATCCTGCCAGGATGCCCAAAGTGTCCAGGGCAGGCTGGACAGGCTTGGAGCAGCCGAGCCATCAAATAAAGCATTTTCCTTCCTTTGTTTCTCATAAAGGGATTTTTCCTGCCCCCCTTCCAGATGACTTTTGTGAGAGGGTAGAACACCTTATTGAATTAAAGCAAGGAAAAAACCTGTATTTTTAATTTAGAAGTTTTGATTTCTGCTCTCTCTAAATAAGAAAAGCCTGTTTCTTAGCCCATCCAATGTTTCCTCAGGTAATCCCAGTGTACAGAACGAGCCCCCAGCAGTTCCCAGGGCTTTGATGAGGAACTGCTTTTCCATCGACAGATCTTTCAGCTCACTGAGCGGAATATTGCAGTCTGTGGGGCTCTGATGGAAGGAGCAACCATAAAGCCATACAAGAAATAGATTAAGGTTCTGCAAGTAAATGACAAAGCTGTGGAAAATTAACAGTGCTGCTGCAGATTGTCACATTTCCAACCTTCCTCCCGCTCGTTTTCATTCATCAGGACACAAGCACACTTTGGGAAGCACTGCAGTGTCTCATTTGGATCTGAGAATGGTCATCCAAACACCTCTGAGGGTTATAGCCTGGCTGTCAGAGCTGAGCAATAGAAGATTGCTTTATTGTGCTTTATTGTTTGTTTTCTGAGCCTGGATCCTGTGATCTATAAATAATACACGCTGCTGTTATTATCTGTGCCTGTAATTTCCATCCATCCCCAGCTCCCTGCTTTGGAGAGCTGCAGAAATCCCAGGGAGACCCATGGGAGCCACCCCCTGATCTGGGGGAAGGTGGAAGGAGCAGGCAGAGGAGGGATCGAGGACATCATCTCCTGTGCTGGCTGGTGAGGGAGGCTGAGAACGACCCAGAGGTGTCACCCGGGCTGGGACAGGAGCCCAGGACGGGGCCCAGGCTGTGCCCCAGCCCAGCGACCTCCCCAGCCCAGGTTCAGAGCCAATCCTGCCCCAGATCCCATCTCCAGTGACCTCCTTCCCCCAGATCCCATCCCAAATCCCCAGCCCAGGCTCAGAGCCAAACCTGCCCCAGATCACATCTCCAGCTCCCTGCCCCAAATCCTGCTCCAGATCCCATCCCCAGATCCCATTCCCAGATCCCTGCCCCAGACCCCTGCCCCAAATCCTGCCCCAGAACCCATCCCCAGACCCCTGCCCCAAATCCTGCCCCAGAACCCATCCCCAGTGACCTCCTTCCCCCAGATCCCATCCCAAATCCCCAGCCCAGGCTCAGAGCCAAACCTGCCCCCGATCCCATCCCCAAATCCCTGCCCCAAATCCTGCCCCAGATCCCTACTCTAGATCCCTGGCCCAAATCCTGCCCCAGAACCCATCCCCAGATGTCTGCCCCAAATCCTGCCCCAGATCCCTGCCCCAGTGACCTCCCCAACCCAGGCTCAGAGCCAAACCTACCCCAGATCCCTGTCCCAGACCCGTGCCCAAAATCCTGCCCCAGATCCCTGCCCCAAATCCTGCCCCAGATCCCTGCCCAAAATCCTGCCCCAAATCCTGCCCCAGATCCCATCCCCAGATCCTTGCCCCAGATCCCATCCCCAGATCCCTGCCCCAGATCCCACCCCAAATCCTGCCCCAGACCCCTGCCCCACATCCCACCCCCAGACCTCTGCCCCAAATCCTGCCCCAGATCCCATCCCCAGATCCCTGCCCCAAATCCTGCCCCAGACCCCTGCCCCAGTGACCTCCTCCCCCAGCCCCCATCTCCAGCCCCAGCCCAGCCAGGAGCTGTCACTGCCTGGTTTGCCCCTGTGAAGGAGCCCCAGGAAGGACATTTCCTCCTCTCCCTGCAGGAACCAAGCCCAGAGTCAGCAGAGGCACGGAGCCAAGCCAATTCCCTGCAGAAACCTCTCCAGGAACCTCCAGCACCTCCCTAATGGTGACACATGGCCACCTGGAGCAGCCTTGGGAGCCACTCTGCCACTGCAGTGTCTGAGCCCCACCACTTCATTCTTTCCTCTCCTTCTTCTTTTTTTGTCAATTTTTTTCCCCAGACCACAAATCAATGGGTTGTTTATTTGTTATTTCATATTTCTACAGGAAAGAAAGAAGTATTTCCCCCCTAAAGCAAATCAGGGCTGGAATAACAGCCTGGGAAAGGTCAGCATCCCTCTGCTCTGTTAATTCAATCTGTCCCAGCCCTCCAAGGGCAGGAAAGGGCAGGGATATCAAAATAATGGCAGCAAATGTCTTTGGAGAGCTGGAATTGATACTGGGCAAGGACAAGCCAAGTGCAGCCTCTGCTTCCAATCTCCTCCCGAGGAACCATCAGCCCTGGGAAATTTGATCATTTTCTCAAGGTAAATGGTTCCAGGAGGCTTTAATCCTCCAGGGTTGGCCCCAGGGGTGTAAATTCTCCTTAATGCTCCAATTATTTACAGCCTGTGCTGCTCCCAACACAGAGACGCTCTGGGAGCTTCAGATGTTGGATTAAAATGGGTTGGTGCTATTTGACCATGGGTAAAATATCCAATATTCCTGGGTGTGCTGCTCTGCCCGAGGATCCCTGAGGGGAAAAGGGGAGAAAATCCTTCTGCCTCTGTTTGGGGCAGTCAGTGGAGAGGCAGCAGAGCCCCACTTGGGGCTTCAGCCCAGCCCAGCTCCCCGCTGCTCCCACATCCCCTGCAGTGCAGCATTCCCAAACTTTCCAACATTCCTCACTCCCAGCAATGAAACTTTGGGAGAAAACCCAATCCTGCACTTTGTGCTGCTCCAGGGGCAAAGTGTGACCCACCAGCACTGCCAGGGTGGGAGGCAGGGGCTTAACTCAGCATTTGGTGCCCAGGCTTTGCTGTCCAAAGACCTCGAGGAAAGATCTCTGCAAAAGAGAATCATCCTTTCATTTGGAGATCAACTGGACAATTCTGTAACTTGGGAATTAACTGAAAAGTTACCTAGCTTGGAAATCAGCTGAACAAACTTGGGAATCAACTGAAAAGTTATCTAGCTTGGAAATCAAGTGAACAATTCTGTAACTTGGAAATCAACTGAAAAGTTATCTATTGGAAATCAAGTGAAAAGTTCTGTAACTTGGGAATCAACTGAAAAGTTATTTAGCTTGGAAACCAGCTGAACAATTCTGTAACTTGGGAATCAGCCAAAAAGTTATCTAGCTTGGAAACCAACTGAACAAACTTGGGAATCAACTGAAAAGTTATCTAGCTTGGAAACCAACTGAACAATTCTGTAACTTGGAAATCAACTGAAAAGTTATTTAGCTTGGAAATCAACTGAACAATTCTGTAACTTGGAAATTAAGTGTCCTTCAGCCAGGAGAGCTGTGCCTCCTGCTAAACCTGCAATTCTGACACACATAACCCAAAGTCAGTGGGAATAATTTGGGGATGTTGCTGATAGAAGAATTTGATGAATTGGGGGTTATCAAGGTAGTTTTCATCTTAATTTAATTGGGCATTTTCTTACTCTGAGGGACTCAGAATTGCAACCATCTCATAAATAATCTGACACAAAACCTTTGCTCCCTGTGATCACCTGGTTTGACTTGGAGGGACCAGTCAAAGCTCATCCCATCCCACCCCTGCATGGCAGGGACACCTCCCACTGCCCCAGGAGCTCCAACCCCAATGTCCAGCCTGGCCTTGGCACTGCCAGGGATCCAGGGGCAGCCACACCTTCCTTCCTGAAAGTTTCCTTCTGAAAGGACTGGAGAAAGATGCTGGGTTTTGTCCCTATGTGTGTGTTGTGATTGCTTAAAATTGTTTCTCATTTTGAGGACATTAAATACTTTTTCTGGTAAGGGCAAGCCTGAATTCTCATTTTGAGGACATTAAATAGTTCTTGTAAGGGCAAGCCTGAATTCAAAGGTGCCTCAAGCCCCAGGAAGGAGGAGTTTGGTGCACAAAGCAAGGCACAATTCCCTTTAGACATGACAATGTTCCTCTGGGGGATTGGTTCTCTCTCAGTTGCTGAGGTTCTGCTGGGTGTTTCTCCTTTGACAACCAAGTACACAAGAACAAACAAATCCACCCAGCTCCAGAATTATGATGGTTTCCTCCCTTTTAAATAACAATCTTCTCCTTAAGGTTGCTTTAATGGAGCCTGGAGGTGCCACCTCTGCTGCCACTGCAGCTCCTCTGCTGTGGGACAGAACAAACCCCACCAGCCGGCCTTGGCAGGGCTAATGAGCAGCGCTAATGACACCTGATCAATCCTTCATGCTCTCCCATTGTGGCCCTGACAGCTCCCCAGCAGCTGCTTTCAGTGTCAGCCTTCCAGGGCTGCTGAAATATCCTTCCCTGCCTGGGAAGATTCATGGCAGCTCCTTCCCCACATCCATTACACAGCGCTGCCCGGGCAGGCAGAACTGCTCCTGTGGAGGACACTTCATGATGAGGAAGGCCTGGAAGGGAGCAGAGCAGCTGAGAGCTTCAGTTCCTGAATGTCAGAGCCCAGCACATCCCTCTGGCTGCCCTGGCTGGTTCCAGAGCCTGGCAGGGGCTCAGAGCCCCTGGCACGAAGTCAAAAACACCTGTGGCTTCCATTTTAGCCTGTGGGAAAGATTGCCAGCTCTGTATGAGGAATTACAAACCACAAGGGTTTGAGTAGTGTGATATTTGAATTAACTCAGGGTGGAAAAGTAGAGTTTTGGGATTTTTAGAATATAATTCAGGGGGTCAAGATGGAGGAATTTGGGCATGTCCTGACCTTCTTCTCCTTCTTCTTGTCCCCATGTCTTGCTGTGATGGTGACACTTTTCTATTGGTTTAAGGTACAGACACACTGTCTAACATAAATGACAGATATTTGCACGATATTGTAAATATACTACAGGTAGTTTTTGGTATAAAATGCAAACACCACCCAAGGCTCGCAGCAAAATGCCATGGCCTCCTTGCTAGGCAGAGCTCAGCAGGGCAGAGAGAATGTTTAGATAAGGAGAAATAAAGAACCTAGAAAGCACAATCAGATGGATTCCAGGCTCCTTTGGCTGTGTTGGGCCAGGGAAGCAAAGACTCTCTACAATCTCTCAGGGACACCCTGACCTTCAGAGCCCCGAGAGAAATGGACACGTGAACATTTCCTGAGTACAGCCCAGGTGCATGCTGACACCTGAGCCACAGCCCTGAGCGTGATGCTTCCACAGAATCCCAGAGTCACTGGGGTGGGAAAAGCCCTCCAGGATCACTGAATCCATCCTGTGCCCCATCCCCACCCTGTCCCCAGCCCAGAGCTCTGGGTGCCACCTCC
This sequence comes from Taeniopygia guttata, assembly GCF_048771995.1. Taxonomy (NCBI): domain Eukaryota; kingdom Metazoa; phylum Chordata; class Aves; order Passeriformes; family Estrildidae; genus Taeniopygia; species Taeniopygia guttata. The sequence goes on along the minus strand of NC_133031.1, from coordinate 36,048,286 downwards.
AGGAGTTCCTGGGACACCTCCAGGGATGGGCACTCCATGCTCCCTGGGCAGCGCCTGCCAGAGCTTGGCATCCTGTCCACTCAGGAATTCCCAGAGCTGGAAAAGGGCTCAGAACAGCTGGAGACTGGCCTGGCCACAGACTTCTCCCCATTATCAACCAGCCTGGGAAAAGGCTCTCCAGGGCAGCTTGGGCAGGACCTGGTGACCCTCAGCCCATGGATCCAGCCTGCCCAGAGGCCCTGCAGGGCTCCCTGCCCTGGGGCAGACCCACAGCCCAGCCTGGAGGCACCCACAGACCCACCCAGGGTGCCCTGACCCCGTCCAGATCATCGAGAATGTGCTGAGCAGAGCTGAGGGAACCAAGCAGAGCTGAGGGACCTGAGCAGAGCTGGAGGAACTGAACTGAGCTGAGGGAACCAAACTGAGCTGAGGGAACCAAACTGAGCTGAGGGAGCTGAGGGAACCAAACAGAGCTGAGGGAACCGAACTGAGCTGCAGGAACCGAAAAGAGATGATCTGAGCTGCAGGAACAGAACAGAGCTGAGGGAACTGAGCAGAGCTGAGGGACCTGAGCAGAGCTGAGGGAACCAAACTGAGCTGAGGGAACTGAAAAGAGATGAACTGAGCTGCGGGAACAGAACAGAGCTGCAGGAATTGAACAGAACTGAAGGAACTGAACTGAGCTGAGGGAACCAAACTGAGCTGCAGGAATTTAATAGAACTGCAGGAACAGAACTGAGCTGAAGGAATTGAACAGAACTGAACTGAGCTGCAGGAACCGAAAAGAGCTGCAGGAACCAAACCAAGCTGCAGGAACTGAACAGAGCTGAACAGAGCTGAGGGAACCCAACAGAGCTGCAGGAACCAGAGCTGAGGGAACTGAACTGAGCTGCAGGAACCGGAAAGAGCTGCAGGAACCAAACAGAGCTAAAGGAATTGCACAGAACTGCAGGAATTGAGCAGAGCTGAGGGAACCAAACTGAACTGCAGGAACAGGAAAGAGCTGCAGGAACTGAACAGAGCTAAAGGAATGGAACAGAACTGAACAGAGCTGCAGGAGCTGAACTGAGGGAACTGAACAGAGCTGCAGGAATTGAACAGAGCTGAAGGAACTGAATAGAACTGCAGGAACTGCACAGAACTGCAGGAATTGAAGAGAACTGAAGGAACCAAACAGAGCTGCAGGAACCAAACCGAGCTGCAGGAATTGAACAGAGCTGAAGGAACTGAAAGGAGCTGAAGGAACAGAACAGAGCTGCAGGAACCATACAGAGGTAAAGGAACAGAACAGAGCTGAAGGAAATGAGGAGAACTGAAGGAATTGAACAGAGCTGAAGGAACTGAACAGAGCTGAAGGAATAGAACAGAACTGAAGGAATTGGCACTGAAAGCAAAGGACTTGGAGAAAACTCAAAATATATTCCCTGTCTCCAGGCGTTCTGTGAAGACTTGCAAGGTCTGGAGTTCTTCAGATGCAACTGTTTAAGAAACCAAATTTTTCACTTTGTCCAGGAAAGAAGAGAGCACACAGCAGACACTGATCCTCTCCTCAGAGCTGTAGTGCTAATTAAACTAATTACACACATGAGGCTGGCAAATTGCTGGAGCCTTACAGTCAAAAGAGCCTCACATAATTCAAAAGGACAATGATTTTTTAAGCATAAAATTGTTGGGAAAAGATATGTAAATGAAATAGAACAATCCATTAGTAAAAAATGATTGTCTTCCCTGCCTTAATATCAGGCTTGTTTTAATGTCAGGCTGATCGTTTCTCAATTGTGTGCAAAGTGCTGCACTAGAAACATTCAAGTTCATAAATATATCCTTTCCAACCCATTATCCTTCCCTTAAGTTTGGCATCCTGATGACGACTTCCTGTTTGATAAGAGCAAGTCAGCATTTGGTGAGTGGGAGATTTCTGCGTGAGATGGGCCTGGGCAGCAGAAGGACAATGGAAATGTGATTTCAGCAAAAAGAGAAATCGTGCAGGCAGGGAATCAGAGAATTCCAGATGGGTTGGGTTGGGAGGGAGCTCAGAGCCCACCCAGTGCCATGGCAGGGACACCTCCCACTGCCCCAGCTGCTCCAGCCCCAGTGCCCAGCCTGGCCTGGGGCACTGCCAGGGATCCAGGGGTGCCACAGCTGCTCTGGGAATTCCATCCCAGGGAACAATTCCCAATTCCCAATCTCCCATCCAGCCCTGCCCCTGGAGGGGAGCCATTCCCTGCATCCTGTCCCTCATCCCTTGTCCCTAGTCCCTCTCCATTGTTGTGCCAGGCACTGGAAGGGCAGAATGTTCCCCCCAAGCCTCCTTTCTCCAGGCTGAGCAATCCCAAATAGCTCAGGAATTAGTGCAGCTGCACATGCAAACAAGTGGGAAAAGTGAGAAATGCCCCATTCCTGTGCTCCCATCCCTCCTGCTGCCCCCGTGCTGCTGGCACAGGCCAGCAAAGCCATTTGTGCTGAGCTGCCACGAAAAATCTCCTCGTGGATGGAAGTTCTCCCCAATTCCCATTCTCTCCCCGGGCTGGTGATGGATTGCATGCCGTGCAGGAATTATTCTCCTCCAGAGCAGCTCCATCAACTGCAAAATCCCATTCACCTGTTTCCCCAGCTCTATTAAGTCAAGCAAACCCTTCTTCCCCTGCAATTGATGCCAGCATTTTATATTCCTTAATGGAATGTGTGAGTTCCATGTAGAACACAGAGCCACATCTGCTTTTGCAAATAGTGGAGTTTTGCACGGAATATTTTATATCCAGAGCTGTAGATCACTCCCTTTTCTATTGCACTGAGAAAATTTCCATTTTTCCCCTGTTTACAAGCTGTTTTCTGTTCAGAAACAACATCTGTAAAGGAACCTGAGTGAAAAATCAGCACGGAGGGTTTGGAAAAGCTGGAGAGATATTTTCTAAACATTCCCATTTTGGGGTGTAGGTTTCAATTAGGAAGAAGCTCTATACTCAGAAGGTGCAGGGGAGATTTCTCAGAGCAGCTGTGGCACCCCTGGATCCCTGGCAGTGCCCAGGGCCAGGCTGGACACTGGGGCTGGAGCAGCTGGGACAGTGGGAGGTGTCCCTGCCATGGCAGGGGGGCACTGGGTGGGATTTGGGATCCTTCCCACCCAAACCATTCTATGTGCCACCTCCTGCACTCCAGATGTTGCCAGATGTGCCCTGCTTGCCTTGAAACCCCCGTGCTGATGGAATTCCCCCCATCCCCATGGAGGCAGGCAGCTCCTGAGCTCAGCATTCCCCCAGGAATTCTCCCCCTGGGGGCACAGACAGCTCCTGTGAGCTGGAGAAGGAGGGGGATGCTGGAGGAGCTGCTGGAGCCCTCACTGGAGTGGAAGAAGCCCCTGGGTGTCACTGCAGGGTCCCTCCAAGGTCCAGGCTGTTGTCCCCTTCTGCCAGGGCCACAGGAGCTGCAGCACAGCGTGCATGGCACCCAGGGCTGGCAGAAGGAACAGAAATCCTCCTGGCAGTGATTTTTCTTCTCCCAGTTAGAGGCAGCAAAGGCAGGGCAGGCAGGAGACGGAATTTCATCCTGCCTGAGTGTGGCTGTGGTTAAAGCAGTTTGGAGTGATAACTGGAGCAGAAATTGCCCCTCTCTCTCTCCGTTTCTCCTTCATATGCACCCAAAAGCACATCAATATTTCTGTTCCGACAGCCCAGACCCCACTGCTGGGATGCCACCATCACTCTTCCCCCCCCCCCCCCTTTAATTATTTTCTCCTGTATAGAACAATTTGTTTTCCCCCACTGATAAATATCATCAATTTGAGCAATGTTACTCTAATATAAGCCATGAATATATTTAGCATATAGAAAGCGTGCTCTCCCTTTGTCGCAGGAACAGAAATACAGCTTGATTTATAACACTGCTCTGCCCCATAATCAATTCATTTTTCCAGTGAAAGAGCTGCAGGTGTGGAACAGAGAGGAGAGAGGAGTTGCCAGGCTGCTCCAACCTCAATGTCCAGCCTGGCCTTGGGCACTGCCAGGGATCCAGGGGTGCCACAGCTGCTCTGGGAATTCCATCTCAGGGAACAATTCCCAATTCCCAATCTCCCATCCATCCCTGCCCTGTGGCAGTGGGAGCCATTCCCTGTGTCCTGTCCCTCCATCCCTTGTCCCCAGTCCCTCTGCAGCTCTCCTGGAGCCCCTCCAGGCCCTGGCAGAGCTCTGAGCTCTCCCTGGAGCTGCTCCTCTCCAGGTGAGCCCCCCAGGTGTGCCAGGGTGTCCATCGAGCTGGGAGCTGATCCTCCCCTAGGACAGAGGGAATCCCACAACTGAGGCTGGAAAAGCCCTCACAGCCTATGGAATCCCACCTGTGCCCCATCCCCACCCTGTCCCCAGCTCTGAGTGCCACCTCCAGGTGACACCTCCAGGGATGGGATCCAACCCTCCCTGGGCAGTTCCAATCCCTGACCCCCTTTCCATGGGGAAATTCCTGCTGTGCCCACCCTGGCTGTCCCCTGGTGCCACCTGAGGCTGTCCCCTGGTGCCACCTGAGGCTGTCCCTGCTGTCCCACCCCAACCCCACCGTTTTAGCCCTGCCCAGTGGAAATTTGGTGCATGGGGGACCCAAGCTCTGCCTCCAGCCCAGGCTGAGCTCAGCCTGCTGAGCTCCAGGCTCAGCTCTGACCACAGAAATGCAATTTTCTGTCACCACCTCTTGGGAACAGCCCCAGAGGTGCCGGTGTGCCCTTGCCCTGCTGTCCCTCCCTTCCCGTGGCCAGGGAAGGGATGAAGTGGCTCCTGCTCCCCATCCATCAGCAGGATGGTGCCAGGAGGCTGCTGCTGCCCAGGCTGTGCTGGATATTGCTTTGGGATGGATGAGGCTGTGCCTGTCTCCAGCTGTCTGGCAGGGGAGTTATTGTGCCATAATCCTCTGGAATTACAGCTCAGGGCATCTGCTCCCCTCAGCGCCCGGGATGGAAATGCAGGACAGGAGAGAAGGGTGCAGGACAAACAGGAATTTGACCTTCGAGGCCTTGCCTTCACAATTGAAAGAATTCCTCCCAGCCCAGCCTTTGCAAGGCTGGGAAGCTCTGGAGGGCCCTGATCTGCAGGTGACACGAGCAGCAGAGGCTCTGTACTGCAAATGCAGGCGAACCTGGTGGGGAGAAATGCTGATGTCTGACTCAGCTGAATGATTTCTTTATTATAACTGTACTATAATGTATTAATATACTATTTAAAGGAGATGCTAAAACTACAAACCTGCTTTTTCTAACATAAATAAAAAGCAGGTGCAGCCCTTGGCCATGGAAGCTGTCCCAGGAACTCAGAGCAGGAGATAACCCAGATGGAATTAAAGATTTCAGCTTTGGCTGGAACAGGAAAGCTGGGGAAAAACATCCCATAAACTCTCCAATGAACAGGTCTAAGAGGGAGTGGGGGAAAATCCCTGTAAAAATCCCAAAGACAAAGAGCTCCAAGTCCAAAACTGGGACTGAAATGCAGGTTTGGAAAAGGAGCACTGTGTCCTTTGCTCCAGAGCCGTGGGCTCAGGAGGGCTGGAAAAGGCCTCCAGGATCATCCTGAAACGCTCATCAGATAAACTCAGGCTCCTCCAAAGGTATTCTGAAAGAAAGGCTGAAGCAGTCCTGAAGGTGGTCCTAAAATATAAGCACTAAAATGTTAGTCCTAAAACTGGTTAGTCCTAAACTCACCCTGGTCAGCCCAGAAATGAGCCCTGAATTAGTCCCAAATAACATAACCCACCATCCCTTAGTGCAACAGGAAGAAATTTTAAATGTGCAGCATTGAAATAATTATTTTAATGTAAAATAATTATTTTAATGCTTGCTTGTGAGGCTTTAGACAGCACCCAGGAACATCCCAAGGAGGAAAGCAGGAGGGAGCAGCAGGGATGAAGCTCCCAAGCTCAGCCCCTTCCTGTACCAGAGGGGGAATTCTGTTTGCATTTCTGTGCATTCTGTTAGCATTTCTGTGCATTCTCTTTGCATTTCTGTGCATTCTGTCTGCATTTCTGTGCATTCTCTTTGCATTTCTGTGCATTCTGTCTGCACAAACTCTCTTCTCCTTTGTGCTCAGCCACACAGAACCTTCCAGGTGAGTCCCCTGGATGAAACCTGGCCACTGGAGTCTCCAGGTGGGACAAAAATTCCCAGCAAAGGGCTCAGCAGTGGCTCCTGCTGCTGCTGAGCAGCTGCTGGGGAGGAGGTAAAAATAAAACCCAGCCTCGTTACCTGCTGCTAATTCTGAGGCTCATTAAGGGTTTTCAGAGCGTGCTTTTATTCCTTCCTCCCTCAGCAATGAAATCTCATAAACCCCAGCCTGGCCTTGTGTGTGCCACTTTTAAAGGGTTTTTTTGGGGGATCTGGGCTGTGATTTATGGCTCCCAGACAGAGCAGTGGAAGCCAGAGCTGCCCCAGCCCATCCTTCCCCAGCCCTGTTGAACATTCCCTCCGTGCTTTTCTTCCCACTGCTCATTTTCCCACGTGGCCATTAAAAGCTGACACAGGTTGTAATAATCCTGGAGCAGTAAAACCAAAGATAATTGCATTTAAAAAGGGATCTCAGCCCCAGCAGCTCCAATAACATCATCCCCTGGTTTTTCACTTGCATCCCTGAGTTCTGGGCAGGCCAGCAGGGATGGGACAGCCTCACCCCACAGCACCAAAATCCCAAAACCCCAAAACCCCAAAATCCAGGGTTCTGAGTCCACAAAAGTTCCAGGGAACTTTTTTTTTTCCCAATAAAAGCCTCCCAAAGAAGAACTCCCTGCCAGAGACCCTTAAGGATTGTTCAAGCAAGTGGTAATAAGCATTATAAATGATTTCTGGGTTTTTTCCCCTTTAGAATATATATCAGATAAATGGGTTTTAACAGCCTTTATTAAACTGTTCTCATAGCCAGCAGTGCTTTTTCAGTGGTGGGGACTCTATAAAAAAGCAAACATTTATGATGTACACCAGGAGATTTTTGCATAATAGCCGATATTTTTCATCTTAATTTATCTACCACGATTTATCCTCTTTATCCTTTCCCAGCCTTTTTTCCCCCTAACCTACTGAACAACTTCCTCCTCCCAGAAATTCCCTTTGTCCTGCCCTTAATTCAGTGGGTTTGAGTCACTGTGTTCCAGGATGGAGCAGGACAGTGGTGCTAATCAGGGCTTCCAGTTTGGGATAAACAGACTTACCCCAGAAAACAAAGGCATGTGGAAAGGACATGTGCAAGCTGCTGGGTTTGAAGCTGGAGACAGGCAGGGAAAAAAAAGAGAAGGATCCTGGGATCACAGGAAAATCTCCGCACAAAGCCCCGAGCTGAGCCCTGACCCGGAGGAGGCTGCAGAAGTGGGAGATAAGACACATTTTCTGGTTTGATCCTTCAAGAAAAAACAGACTTTTCTGTTGTGTGCAGCAGCTCAGTCAGTGATTTCCCAGCAGCCCGGGCTCCCCAGGGACTGATCTGGGGAATCACAGAGCTGCCAGCACAGCCAGGGCAGATCCAGGGGATCCTGGCTGGGTTTGGGCTGGAGGGACCCCAAATCCCCCCCAGTGCCCCCCTGCCATGGCAGGGACACCTCCCACTGTCCCAGGAGCTCCAGCCCCAGTGTCCAGCCTGGCCTTGGGCTGCTGGCATCAGCTTTAGTGTCCAGGGAGGGAGAGCTTCCCTCAAACAAAGCCCAGCAGTGCTTCAGCTTTGCTTCTCTGTGAAAATCAGCACCAGGAGCAGTTCCAGGCACCCCTGAAGTGGAAGGAGCAAATCCCATTAAAATCCCATGGCAATGAGGGAATGTGTTTAATCCCAGTGGTGTGGAGAGCTTGGACCCACCAGAATGGATTGGAGAGATTTCCATAAAATCCCAAATGCTTTGGGTTGCAGGGACCCCAAATCCCACCCAGTGCCCCCCTGCCATGGCAGGGACACCTCCCACTGTCCCAGCTGCTCCAGCCCCAGTGTCCAGCCTGGCCTTGGGCACTGCCAGGGATCCAGGGGCATCTTTAATTCAATGACTGCTGGAGCAGATAATGTGAAAAGAGCTTTCTCTCACACTTATCTGTCCCCATCAAGCCTTTATTTCCTTTGTCAGCTGTGATTTCAAAGTAGCAGGAGCTGTGGACATGATTTTTGATTTATTTATGGTTCAGAATTAATTTTTTTTAATCAAAATGCAGCTGCTCTGGCCACCCCGTGCCAGGCCTGGGGTCAGAGACCCTTCTCCAATCCTCCTTCCCAGCTCTGTGATAAATGTTGGTGCCATTTTGAGGAAACCTCACGCTGATCCCACCCTCAGGTGTGTCCCACCTGCCCAGGGGACACTTGCTCTGTTCCAATGTTCAGCCAGCTGGGAAAGCAGCCCTGCCCAGGGCAGCTTTGTTATTGCCACCTGAATTTGCTTTGCCTGGAGAAATAAGATCTGCTTACAGGAAATGTGCATTAAAATGGTCCCTGGTGCTGGGGGGAGCCCAGCAGCCAGCTCAGAAACTTTGGGGTGCGTTAAACAGCCCAGGCCAGCAGGAACCCCAGCTCAGCACCCAAATCACAGTCTGATCCTGCTCCCATCGAGGGGCCTCAGTTGTTGTGTTGGAGCTGCCTTTTGAGCACACAAAGAACGTGGTGGTGGAGGGTTCCAGTGACAGGGGTGGAAAAGGCAGGTTCAGAACTGCACCCCAGCCCAAAGACTGCATCCCATTATTGGAAATGCAGGTGAACTTGGGCAGAAATGCTGATGTCTGACTCAGTTCAGGAGGCTGAATGATTTCTTTATTATAACCATGCTATAATACATTAATGCTATTTAAAGGAGATACTAAAACTACAAACCTGCTTTTCTAACTCCCATATCTGACTCACTCCCAGCTCGTGCCCCTCTCTGAGAGCCCAGCCCCAGGTGGGTTGGATTGGCCACCAGCTCAAACAATCCTCACCAGAATCCAACCAAGCAACACCCCAGGGAAACAATTCTCCAAACACATTCCCCATGGGAAAACAAAAAAATAAAAATAAAAATTATTTTCTCTTTCTTTCCTCTGTGCTCCTCTATAAAAAATCCTGAAAGAAAGAAGAGTGCACCTGCAACACCAGATAAAAACAAAACCCTGCCAGGTCAGTGCCACCTGTGTGAGGAGGAATAACCCAGAGATCTCGGGGGAAAATCCATCAAACATCATCCATCATCATCCAGGAGAGATTCTGGCTCGTCCCTCTGGGAAGGCTGGGTTTGGCTCACCCTCTGAGCTGGAAAACCCAGCTTTTCAAAAAATAAAATCATAATCAGGGAATATTGGTGTTGGAAATGACCAGCTGGACATGAAAGGGCACCAGACCTGTGGTGCTTTGGTCCTGATTTAAATTAATGGGATCGATTTTCATTAGGAAGGAAATTGGCTCTGCATGGAGGAGATGGACGGGAGATGGATTTGTGAGCTGGCCAACAAGACCTAAATATTGTAATTGTGGGGTATTAATGAAGGATTTGGTACAGAATGATTGGATTAAATTCCTGTCCTGGCCCTGGTCCTGCTCAAGGCTCAGGAGCAGGTGAATAAAAGCCTGCTGCTTGTTTCTCCCGAGCTGTCAGCACATCTTATTTAATGACTGCTGGAGCAGATCAAGTGAAAAGAGCTTTCTCTCACACTTATCTGTCCCCATCAAGCCTTTATTTCCTTTGTCAGCTGTGATTTCGAAGTAGCAGGAGCTGTGGACACGATTTTTGATTTATTTATGGTTCAGAATTATTATTTTTTTATCAAAATGCAGCTGCTTTTCCAGAGGTATTCATTTCATGGTATCTCAGATCTCACACACACAGAGAAGGGAAGGTGCTAACTAACTACAAAAACTGAGTGTGTTGTTTGCCTTCCCAGCTTTGATTAAAAGCTCTTTTTATCTCACACGATCAGAGAACCCTGGAATGGTTTGGGACATAAAGGGACCTCAAATCCCATCTATTCCCACCCCTGCCATGGCAGGGACACCTCCCACTCTCCCAGATGCTCCAACCCCAAAGTCCAACCTGGCCTTGCATCCTAAAGGGAAGAACCTGAAGAAATTCTCATGCATGAGCAGCCTTTCCATGGAAATGGCTGTTATCCCAAAAGTTGTCCCAACAGTTACCCCAAAAGTTACCCCAAAAAGAGATCCCAAAATATATCCAAACAGTTATCCCAAAAGATATCCCAACAGTTATCCCAAAAGATAACCCAAAAGATATCCCAACAGTTATCCCAACAGTTGCCCCAAAAGATATGCCAACAGTTGTCCCAACAGTTAGCCCAAAAAGTATCCCAACAGTTACCCCTACAGTTACCCCAAAAGAGATCCTAAAATATATCCCAACAGTTACCCCAACAGTTATCCCAAAAGGATTGTTGTGCCCACCATGGGCTGGCAGTGGAGGCATCGTGAGGGGACCCCCACGAGTCACACACAGACACACAACAAATCAAAGTGCCAGCAGTGCACCCCCAAAGGGACAGGGGACGGCACAGATCCCTCCCAATGCCTTGGGAAAATCAAATTCTGTCCCTTTTGTGATTTCTGCTTCGAATCTCAACAAACATGAGCTCCTGAGGGAGCTGGGAAGGGGCTGGGGAACTCCTGAGGGAGCTGAGGGGGCTCAGCCTGGAGCAAAGGAGGATCAGGGGGGACCCTGTGTTACATTAACTCAAACCCTTATGAGTTCTAAATCTTCACACAAAGTTGGCATGTTTTTCCACAGGTTAAAATGGAACCCACGGATGTTTTTTGCTTCATGCCAGGGGCTCTGAGCCCATGCCAGGGTCTGGGGACAGCCAGGGCAGCCAGAGGGATGTGCTGGGTTCCCACAGCCCCCCTGCCGTGTTCCATCTCCAGAAAAAAGCTGCTTTTCCCTGAGCTCTGGGGATTTTTGCCCAGAGCATCGTTCTCAGCTGTGCTGCCACAGGCCCTGGCTGGCCATGGCTCCCCATCAGTCCCTGCTGAAGGAGCCAATTTGTGCCTTTGGTCTCACTTGGAAGTGACTTGGGGAGAACTTGTGTCTGGGATAATGTTCTTCCTGATAACAAATTAAGCTGCTAAATTAGCATGTCTCTGCAGCAGCAGCTGAAAGAGAAACATTAAATTAAAAAAGCAATTTTCTCCATGAGGTGATGATTTAGCGAGGATTTCATCGCACCCTGTGAATCCCAGCCTGCTGCTGGGTCAGGTGGTTGTAATAAATATTGGAGAATCAGGGTTTGGATCTGCATTTTGTCAACCTGTTGGTTGATCATAGTTAGAAATAATCCCAGGAACATCTGGAGCTGAGTGAAATTCGTAAGTGCCACCAAACTCAGCCCCATTTTGGAGCAGGATTTGATATAAGGAGCATTCAGACCTCACCTAGTGCAGAATTTTGGGGGTCATAAAAAAGGCATTTGATGACAGTGTTGGACCAATCCCCATCAGGTGATTTCCATCCTCTCATGCCTGAAAAGAGGTTTAGGACAGAGCTAAAAGCTTAATTGGGAAAGTTGTATTTCCACGTTTTATAGCATTAGGAACAGAGGAAAGGAGTGACTGAGGGGGAAGAAGAAAATTCCGGGAGCAGCCCTGGAACTGGGCTGGGGACTGTGCGGGCTGTTCCTGGTTTAAAGGGCTAAAAGCTCACTCTGCTGCTGGTTGATGCTCTCAGATGCCTTTTCCAGCCTGAACCATTCTGGATTCCACAAAACTCCTTGGGGCAGAAAACATTCCAAATCCAGTCTTTCTTTCCTTTTCAGTTCCTTTGGGTACGTTGGGAGTGGAGCCTCTGGCAGGGCTCTGCTGCCCCTCAGCCTGTGGCTCTTCCCTGACCCTGCTGCGGAATTCCCGAATTCCCCACCCCACATCACCTGCCTGGGGTGCCTTGCCTGGATGGGTTCCCCACTTTCCCCTTCCCTGTCCCTCGGTTTGGGCTTCCTGCTGCACTTCTGGGAGCAAAATGTGACTATTGGAGTGGGAGGGGGAAGGAAGGGACTGATTCCAATCCTGTGAAGGACTCCAGGGGAGGAGGGTGGGACACAGGGAGTGACACAGAAAACAGAGCTGGAAGTTCTGATGGGAGTTCCCAGGGAATCCTCTTTACAGGGCAGAACTGTAAAATCAGGGAAGAGTTGAGACTTTTTTCAATCTTGCTCCACCCACCTTAAATCGGAGTTGTTTTTCCAGCCCTTTTCCCTCTGGGAGGACAGGCAGGGGAGGTGCTGTTATCTTCACCTTCCACTATTTCCACTATTTCACCCCCTCCAGCTCCTTTCCCTTCCCCTTTAGCTCCTTCCCATCCTCCCTTTCCAGCCCTCTCTGCTGAAGTCTCTGCCCTGGTTTTCCCTTTCCACAAATAAATGATGGCCCTCGCCAGCTGCATTTTAAAATGTAGAATTTTGTTATATACGACTCCATATTTTTTATACTTTTTAATTTGCAACTCAATTTTCTGCCCCCGCTCCATCCCCAAGTAGCTTCTTCTTGGTAAAATATTTCCTGTAGAAGTTGTTTTCATTGCCTGGGCTCTCCCTGCAATATTTCTTATCAATTAGATAATAAATTATGTCTCCGACAGCGTTGTTGAACTGGAGTTCACACTCACAGTGACTCCTGAAGAATCCAGAAGTTAATCCATCCTGGGCAGTTCCATTTGTTCCCTTTAGCTGGAGAGTAGGCATTGATTAGTGCTGGAATTTCTGATTGTATCCCAAGGAATAACGTGGAGAAGAGGGGCAAGAGGAAAATCAGGCTCTCAATAGAGACTTCTTCAGCAAAATATGAGATTTGCCTCAAGATTCTTCAGAATCTTTTCCCTAAAAGCCCTTTTGGCAGCCAAGGCAGTCTCCTCAGTGGGAATAAAAATCCTTTGTGTGGGTAGGTGATGTCAGCACTGCCCCAGTGGGAACCTGAGCTGTCTGGGTTCTTCCCTTCCCTTCCCTTCCCTTCCCTTCCCTTCCCTTCCCTTCCCTTCCCTTCCCTTCCCTTCCCTTCCCTTCCCTTCCCTTCCCTTCCCTTCCCTTCCCTTCCCTTCCCTTCCCTTCCCTTCCCTTCCCTTCCCTTCCCTTCCCTTCCCTTCCCTTCCCTTCCTTCCCTTCCCTTCCCTTCCCTTCCCTTCCCTTCCCTTCCCTTCCCTTCCCTTCCCTTCCCTTCCCTTCCCTTCCCTTCCCTTCCCTTCCCTTCCCTTCCCTTCCCTTCCCTTCCCTTCCCTTCCCTTCCCTTCCCTTCCCTTCCCTTCCCTTCCCTTCCCTTCCCTTCCCTTCCTTCCCTTCCCTTCCCTTCCCTTCCCTTCCCTTCCCTTCCCTTCCCTTCCCTTCCCTTCCCGCTGTGCCGCTGTGGCTGTCTGGGCTCTCCTGGAATTTCTGGAGCTCGCCTTCCTTCCAGCTTCCTCCTGCAGCCCTTCCCACATTCCAGGCTGTAAATATCCCTATAAACATCCCTATAAATATCCCTGTAAATGTCCCTGTAAATATCCTCGAGCTGTGCAGGGCTGGGGCTCCTGAACACCCAATACTCAGCACTTAAACCCACCTGCTGCAGGAATTTTCCCCCACCTTTTCAGGAGACGGAATGGTCTGGAACTCCTCTTTCCTTCTGCCTCCCTGCTCTGTGGGGGAGTAGCGCAGAATTAGAGAATAAATTGGGTTGGAAAAGCCCTCCCAGCCCAGGGAGTCCCAGCTGGGCCCCATCCCCACCCTGTCCCCAGCTCTGAGTGCCACCTCCAGGTGACACCTCCAGGGATGGGATCCAACCCTCCCTGGGCAGTGCCAATCCCTGAGCCCCTTTCCATGGGGAAATTCCTGCTGTGCCCACCCTGAGCCTGCTCTGCCCAGCCTGAGGCCGTTCCCTCTGCTCCTGTCCCTGTTCCTGGAGCAGAGCCCGACCCCCCGGCTGTCCCCTCCTGGCAGGAGCTGTGCAGAGCCACAAGGTCCCCCCTGATCCCCCTTTTCTCTGGGCTGAGCCCCCTCAGCTCCTTCAGGAACTCCCCAGCCCCTTCCCAGCTCCCTCAGGAGTTCCCCAGCCCCTTCCCAGCTCCCTCAGGAGTTCCCCAGCCCCTTCCCAGCTCCCTCAGCCTATCTCACATCCCTAAATTCAGTTCCATGGCAGGGGTGGCACTGGCTGGGATTTAATATTTTTTTTTAAGCTGGGATTGTGCCAGTAAAACCTGGCAGAGGGATCCCAGGGGAGGCAGAGCTGCACAGCCCTGGATTCCAGCTCAGAGCAGGGGAATCCCTCTGGGAATGGCACAGCCAGGAGCACAGGCTGCTTTCCCTCTGTATTTTCTGTTTTCTCCCTGCTGTGCAGCTTGGTGCAGTCACTGTTCCCCTTTCAAGCTGTCCCTGCTTTCTCTCTGGGCGAGGGGAGTGTGGGGAAGGAGGGGCAGCAATACAGATAATTATTTATTATTTCCTCCCTTCCCTCTCATGCCTTCCCCAGGCAGCTGCAGCTCAGTCCTGGCTGTGCACATCACCTGGAGCAGGAATTCTTACATGGAAAAAGCAGGACGGTAAAAGCAGGACAACAAACAGCATTAAAAAATTAAAAGGAGGAAGAAAAAATACGCAAAAATAACAAAGCAACCTGCAGCAGGAAAGTGCCCCTCACCAAACCACAGTGTCCCAAAATTCCCTGTCCAGAGGAAAACCCCAGCCCTGTGGGAGCAAGAGAGGAAATCTTTCCTCCTTGAGGTGTAACCCAATATTTTCTGCTCAATCCCAAGGTGGTGTGACAGTGGCTGGTGACATCCTGCCAGACCCAGACAGGGCCAGGGCCTCCTGCTGCTCAGGGATGATAAATCCTGGAACCTCAGCAGAGCTTGGGCTGAAGGGACCTTCCAAGGACACCTCTCCCTGGATCCTGTCCCACAGCCAACTTCCAGACAATTTTACACAGAGCTTTGCCCGGTTTGCATCATTGCTGTGGAGTTTTGGGGCTGTTTTCCTGCAGTTTGTCAGACCCCACAGCCTGAGCACCCCAGATGAGATTTTCTGAGCCTGGTCCATGCATCTGAACATGGATTCAGCCCCTGCCCTGCTCCTGGGACAGAGCCACAAAGGGCTTTGGCCTGGCAGAGCTCCCAGGATATTCTGGGCTCTCCCAACATCTCCAACACCTCAGGAGATTCTGGGCCCTCAGCATCTCCCCTTCAGGGATCCTCAAGCCCAGAGCTCATCACGCAGCACCTGAATTTGCCCAAAACCCTTTAAGAGCACAAGAATCTGTTTTGGCAGCCAAACTTCCGAGAACTGATGGCTCCAGGGGAAAAGCTTTCCGTGCACATCATTTCCAGCACTGCCAGTTCCCTGGGAATCCAGGGAACTGCAAAAACGAGCAAATATTTGATTTTTAAATCATTCAGTTGTGGGTTTGTTGGTTTTTTTTTTGGTTTCTTTTGTTGTTTTTTTTTTTTTTTTCAGTCTCTTCTTCTGAAAGCCATTAAAGGAAGCCTAAGGGATTGTCATTTTTGAGGGGGAAAAAATGCCTCCATTTTCTGAGATTTCTGTCACTCACCAAGAAAACCAACACTGAGCTGAACCAAACCCCAAACTGGGACAAGCAACCCAAGCTAAGGAAGTGACTGGCAGAGAGAATAATTAGAGTTATAGAATCACAGAATATCCTGAGCTGGAAAGGACCCCCAGGATCATCCAAGTCCCATTCCTCACCCTACCCAGAGGAAAAAAAAGGAATAATAAACCCTGGAAACATCAACCTGGCAAGGCAATTATAGCTTCTGTGTCTCCCTCTAAAAGGCAGGAAAGAACTCTCTCGAAGAGGAATCATCTCCCTGTTTCAATGAAGGGCTTCAGCAACTGCAGTGACAAGACAAATATGAGGAGTTTTTGTAAAGGATTGGGAACAAAGCAATAAAAGGATCATTTGCTTAATTCCATCATTACCAGCAGCAGGTGTCCATGAATGGAATCAGAATATCAATTTGGGAGGCTTTTTTTCCCATTAAAAATGGGGGGAAAAGACAATAAAGAGAATACCTTTTCTGTGCTTTTATGGTTTTAAGCACCATGGTGGGTTTGTTTCCAGCTCCCAGCATCAGGAGCTCTCCTTGCAGGAGCAGCTGAAGGAGCCAGCCTTGGTGTCCCATGGGAATTGGGAACCACCAAGGTTCTGGACACCTCTGGTGGCCTTCCCTCAGCTCCCTCATGGGTCAGGGTGATGCCTCAGCTTTGGCTTTTCTATTTTCAGGTTCTGTGCTGCTTTAGTGTGTAGGTCTGGGATTTACATCAGGGGATGCTGAGCTCTGCACAGAGCAGGGAGACAAAACAATTCCTGCTCCAGCTGGGCACCAAATGATCCAAATCTCAGCCCAGGAGCACAAATACCGTGGGCTGGAGAGAGAAAAACAAGCAGGGTGGGACTGCCTGGGCTGAAGCTGGAATGGGACAATGAACTCCAAGGTGCCAATGGAGCAGAACTGATCCCAGGGAGAGCCCCCGGGAGCGCTCGTGCATTTTGGGGCCATTTTGGTTCATTTGGGTGCAGCCCTGGCTGGGCTCTGGTGCTGCCCAAGGTGGATCCATGAGGAGATCCTGGAATAAATCCCTGCTTTATTCTGTGACAGCCTCACAAGGCATCCATGGCTCTGTTAACTCCAAATTCCAGGTTCACACTCACTCCTTGGCTTGGGGGCTGCAGCTGGGGCCGGGCACAGGAGGGCCCTGGAGCTGCTGCAGAGAATCCAGAGGAGGCACCCAATGATCAGAGGATGGAGCAGCTCTGCTGGCAGAGCTGCACTGGAACCTGGAGAAGAACCTCTGCGAACTGCTTGGCTGGGACACAGCTGGAAAAAGGGAAGGAAACCACTCTGATCTTCAGCACAACTCCCAGCCTGGTATTTGCACTGTTTTTACATCAAAGATAGGTGGAAACCGATTCTGTGGGCTCAGCCAGGTCAGAGCCATAATCTAACAACCATCACTTAATGAGGCCTAATGAGGGATCAGAGGGAGCTGGGGGACAGCCCGGAGGGAAAGGTGAAATCCTGGAGCTGCTGTTACAAGAATGTTTCAAACCCCAAAAACTCTTTGAGCAGCTCCTCTGCTCGCTCCTGGAAATGTGTTAAATTGCTGGAGTCGCTCTGGATGTGCCGGGGAAAAAATCTAAGAGGTGAATTCATGAACTTGCATCAAACTTAATTGGTGAAATACTAATTATCTTCCAGCTCCTCAGCCTGGATCTGAGACACTGGAGCAGTTCCACTAATTAGGGCATGGATTGATAAGGAGAAAGGAGCTTTTCAACGGGAAAAAAAATAGGTGCTGGAAGAGAACATTTTAAATTCAATTATTATTTGATTAGGTGAGAAAATAAACACTAAAAAAATGCCATGCTTGGTCTGCTCCCTGGATCACAGAATCCCAGGATTATTGAGGCTGGAAAAGCTCTCCCAGCCCAGGCTGTGCCCAGTCCCCAGAGCTCTGGGTGCCACTTCCAGGAGTTCCTGGGACACCTCCAGGGATGGGCACTGCAACCTTTCCTGGGCAGTGCCTGCCAGAGCTTGGCATCCTGTCCACTCAGGAATTCCCACAGCTGGAAAAGGGCTCAGAACAGCCTGGCCACGGATTTCTTCTCATTGAAAACTTCCCATTATCAACCAGCCTGGGAAAAGGCTCTCCAGGGCAGCTCGGGCAGGGCTTGGGCACCCTGGGGTGGTGGGACGTGTCCCTGTCCCCGCAGGGGTGGGATGGGTGGATGGATGGATGATGGATGGATGATGGATGATGGATGGATGGATGGATGGATGATGGATGGATGATGGATGATGGATGGATGGATGGATGGATGATAGATGGATGGATGATGGATGGATGGATGGATGGATGGATGGATGATGGATGGATGATGGATGGATGGATGATGGATGGATGGATGATGGATGATGGATGGATGGATGATGGATGATGGATGGATGGATGGATGATGGATGGATGGATGGATGGATGGATGGATGATGGATGGATGGATGGATGGATGATAGATGGATGGATGATGGATGGATGGATGGATGATGGATGATGGATGGATGATGGATGGATGGATGATGGATGGATGATGGATGATGGATGATGGATGGATGATGGATGGATGGATGATGGATGGATGGATGGATAGATGGATGATGGATGGATGATTGATGGATGGAGGATGGATGTGTGGATGATGGATGATGGATGGATGATGGATGGATGGATGGATGATTGATGGATGGAGGATGGATGGATGGATGGATGGATGGATGGATGGATGGATGATTGATGGATGGAGGATGGATGTGTGGATGATGGATGATGGATGGATGATGGATGGATGGATGGATGATGGATGGATGATGGATGGATGATGGATGGATGGATGGATGGATAGATGGATGATGGATGGATGATTGATGGATGGAGGATGGATGTGTGGATGATGGATGGATGGATGGATGGATGGATAGGCTGCAGGACCCCTTCCAACCCAAACCATTCCCTGATCCACGGCAGCAGTGGCCGCGGACACTTCTCAGATTCCAGAGGCTCTGGTTTAAAGCCCAGCAATATATTCTACATTTTACATTTTATATTTTACATTCTTTTCAGGTATTGGTTACAGAGCTGTGGAGATTTCCCTCCACCTCTTGGAGAAAAAGAAACTGCCAGGAAATATGCTGGAGTTTCACTCTGAGGTGAGTCAGAAACCTCTGGAGAGCTCATCAAGTATTGGGATCTTCCAAATAAAAGGTTTTTCTCACAGATTGGATAAAATCAGCTCTCAGTTTCCTCCCCACCGATCCCAGCTGCTCCTCCCGTGGCATTTCCCACTCTGAGGCACCCTCAGTGTTTCCCTCCTCCCAGAGCTGTTGATCCCTTGCAGCCCCTGTGCTGTTCCTCACAGCCATATCTTAATGAAATCACCCCCAGCAGCAGATCAGCCGATTTCCCTAACCTGGTGTCTGCAGCAGCAGGACAAGCCCGGGCTGATTTAAGGAGCCTTTCCCCTCTTTACAGAGACACAAAAGCAAATCCCATTAATCCTTCATTATCTCCACTCCCCACAGAGCAATTTGCAATGAATTCTGTCACCTCCCTGACTCAGCCAACCCCACTTGGACTCCGAGCTTTATTTTTTGGGGTTTGTTTCAGGTTAAGGTACAGTGTTTTGTAAAATTAAAAATTCTACAAAATTCTTTTACTGGTGTTTACTATCTTAATAAAAATTTAAAAATATTCAGTATTTT
This sequence comes from Taeniopygia guttata, assembly GCF_048771995.1. Taxonomy (NCBI): domain Eukaryota; kingdom Metazoa; phylum Chordata; class Aves; order Passeriformes; family Estrildidae; genus Taeniopygia; species Taeniopygia guttata. Next base: position 36,029,089 of record NC_133031.1, on the reverse strand, counting down.
TTAAAATAAAAAATTGTACAAAACACTTTTACTGGTATTTACTACTTTATTAAAAATTTAAAAATATTCATTATTTTTTAAAGTTAAAAATTCTACAAAATGCCTTTACTGCTGTTTACTGTTTTATTAAAAATTAAAAATTATTTGGTGTTTTGTAAAATTAAAAATTCTACAAAATGCTTTTACTGGTGTTTACTATTTTATTAAAAATTATTCAGCATTTTGTAAAATTAAAAATTCTATGAAATGCTTTTACTGGTATTTACTATTTCATTAAAAATTACTTTTTTTCCCCCCAAAAAAATTTAATATTCTAACCCAAATTAATTCACTTTTCCCTACTTAATACATGGTATAGCAACCAATGATCTTAGCAGAAGATTTTGTACCTTTGTGCTCTTACACAGAAAATTCCTGCAGGAGCAAGCGACAACATCCCCCCAGAGGGAATGACACAGAGGTTCCCCAGATATTGGATATAAATACCGAGGTCAGATATTGGATATAAATACTGAGGTTTGCAGTTGCAGGTTTTCCAGGTTGTGGTGACTTTTCTTCTTTCCTTTCCATGAAGCCTTGGGATTGGAGAAAGCCCTGGAAGCTGGCAGCACCTGGAAGGGCCAAAGGTGGCAGGGAGGGACCATCCCCAGCGAGAGTGGCACGAGGAGTGCGGGGACAGGGTGGGACAAACCCTGGAAGAAATCCATAAATCCATTGGATCACAGAACCTTTGGGTGGAAAGGGACCTTGAAGACCATCCAGGACCCCTCCCACTGTCCCAGCTGCTCCAGCCCCAAAATCCAGCCTGGCCTTGGGCACTGCCAGGGATCCAGGGGTGCCACAGCTTCTCTGGGAGCTCCTTCCCAATATCCCACCCGTCCCCAGGCTCTGCCATTCCCAGTGTCCTTTGACTTCACATTCCCCACAAAAATCCCGATCAGCTGCTGAGAGGTGTCCTGGTGCTGGAGCTCGGCACAGCTGGGGCTGCTCCTCCTGAGCCCAGCAGGGCAGGAGGGTCCTCTCGGGGTCTGGGTGTCGAGGTGACCCAAAAAAATGTAAAATTCCTCATTTCCCAGCCTGTGCAGCCAAAGGAGGAGTCTGGATGTGCAGGGTTGGCTTCTCAAGGCTGTTTATTTTCCCTTCTCCAGAACATTCTCTCTCTGCCCTGCTGAGCTCTGCCCAGCAGCTCGGCCATGGCATTCTGTCTGCCCTCAGGGCGGTGTTTGCATTTTATACAAAAACTACCTGTGCCATGTTTACAATAATGTGCCAATATCTGTCATTTATGTTGGACAGTGTGTCTGTGCCTTAAACCAACAGAAAAGTGTCACCAGCACAGCAAGGCATGGAGGGCAAGGAGAAGGAGAAGAAGGCCAGGACATGCCCAAATCCCTCCATCTTGTACCCTTGAACTCCATTCTAAAAACCAAAAATTCTACTTTTCCACCCTGTGTTAATCCAACTCCCACACTACTCAATCCCTTGTGGCTTGTAATTCCTCACACAGCATTGGCAGTTTTTTCCATGGGCTAAAATTGAAGCCACAGGTGTTTTTGACTTCATGCCAGGGGCTCTGAGCCTCTGCCAGGGTCTGGAGCCAGCCAAAGGGATGTCCTGGACTCCCACAGGATCCTTCCTTCCTTCCTTCCTTCCTTCCTTCCTTCCTTCCTTCCTTCCTTCCTTCCTTCCTTCCTTCCTTCCTTCCTTCCTTCCTTCCTTCCTTCCTTCCTTCCTTCCTTCCTTCCTTCCTTCCTTCCTTCCTTCCTTCCTTCCTTCCTTCCTTCCTTCCTTCCTTCCTTCCTTCCTTCCTTCCTTCCTTCCTTCCTTCCTTCCTTCCTTCCTTCCTTCCTCCTTCCTTCCTTCCTCCCTTCCTCCCTTCCTCCCTTCCTCCCTTCCTCCCTTCCTCCCTTCCTCCCTTCCTCCCTTCCTCCCTTCCTCCCTTCCTCCCTTCCTCCCTTCCTCCCTTCCTTCCTTCCTCTCATCCCTCCATCCCAGCCAGCCCTGAGCCAGGAGCACACCAGGCAATGGCTTTGGCAGTCGGTTTGGGCTGAGGAGCTTTTACAAAGCGTTCTCCTCGCTCTGGAGCACTGGGGCTGTGGTGGGTTGGTCCATCAGATGTCCCCTCCCTCCCCAAGGGCTCCCCTGGACATCCTGGAGTCAGATCTGGTACAAGGTTTAGCAGCATGAAATGCCACAGAATTGAGTAACTACAGAAGAGGAGTCAGTTCAATATCCCACTAATTGCCTTATTTGCCATCAGGAATGTGTCTGTGACGAGGCCCAGGACTGTTCCCAGTTATCCTCGGCTGTTTATTTCTGTTTATCCCAGTTTTGCTCTCTCCCTGGAATGAGAGCAGCTCTAAAATTAAGCAGAGCCTTGAAGTTAATCTGGTGGCACACAGGCACGGCTTTGCCTGGGGTGTTTGTTGCTTCCCTGCCCTCCCAATTCCCCTTTTCCAGCCCTGAGGGGTGAACCTCCCACCCTTGCACACCACATCTGAGGCACACAACCCACAGCAGCCCTGCGAGACACGGGTTTGGATCAAACCAGAGCCCCAGCATGCAGCCAGCCAGGCTGGGGCTCTGCCAGGCAGCAAACACCTGCAAGTGTCACTTCCAGCCTCGTCACTGTCACACACAGCCGGGCACAAACGGGGCTGGCAGCTGGGATGTGCCACAGGATGTTCCACCAGGTATTTCCATAGGAATGAGCCTCTCCCAGCAAGGGGGGTCCTGGAGGCTTTGGGAATTTCAGTGGCTGCAGGTGATGCTCAAGGCAAACACAGGAATGGGACACAGAAGGGATGGGTTGGGTGGGAAGGATCCCAAATCCACCCAGTGCCCCCCTGCCATGGCAGGGACACCTCCCACTGTCCCAGCTGCTCCAGCCCCAGTGTCCAGCCTGGCCTTGGGCACTGCCAGGGATCCAGGGGTGCCACAGCTGCTCTGGGCACCTGTGCTAGGGCTGCCCACCCTGCCAGGGAACAATTCCTGCCCAATATTCCATCTACATTTTACCTTTTTTAAATATAGCCATATTTCAGCATTTCAGGGCCTTACCATTCTCAAGAAAACCACCCTGTTCTGGAAGGCAGCAGGTCCAAATTTCACATCTAGGCACCATCGTCTCTCCTGAAATAATCCAGAATTACCTGTATTTGGAAACATACCAAAAAAGAATTTAATTGAAAGCCATTTTTGCCATGTGGATTGCTAGTAAGGAACACAATTCAATTTCAAAGTGAGAAGGAAAGCATAGGAGCAAAATTCCTGAGAGGGGGGGAAAAGTAAGAAAACAATAAATTAAAAACCCCAGAACTTTTCCTGACCAGAATCTCCAGCTGCTCTGGGCACCTGTGCCAGAGCTGCCCACCCTGCCAGGGAACAATTCCCAATTCCCAATGTCCCATCCAGCCCTGCCCTGGCAGTGGAGCCATTCCCTGTGTCCTGTCCCCCATCCCTTGTCCCCAGTCCCTCTCCATCCTTCCTGTGGCTCCTGCAGGCCCCGTGAGGCCACCCTGAGGTCACCCCACACTTCTCCCCTGCAGGTTCCATCCTCTGATCATTGGGTGCCTCCTCTGGACTCTCTGCAGCAGCTCCAGGTCCCTCTGAGCCGGGCCGGCTCTGTGGAGATCCCAAGGATGAGACAGAGGCCAGGAGAGAACACAAAATCCATTTCCCATTGATTGGGATGTTGAACATTGTTACTCTACAGAGCAGCACAACGAAGCCGAGTCGTGTGTTAAAATCCTTCAGAGTGTGGCAGTGGCTGGACGGGGAAGGGCTGGGGGTGCCGAGGGCAGGAATACAGTGAATTATCTCCTGGGGGCTGCCCAACTCTTAATGAAGCAACACAGAAGAGAAACTCCAAGCCAATTAACGTTTCTCAGCTGTCAAACCAGGCTGACAGCAGAAATCATGGAATCAATTGTGGTTGTTCAGCCTGGAGAGGAGGAATTTCAAGGTGACCTCACTGAGGCCTTGCAGGGCTGAAGGAGCTGCAGGAAGGATGGAGAGGGACAAGTGACAAGGGATGGGGGACAGGGAGTGGCTCCACTGCCAGGGCAGGGCTGGGTGGGAGATTGGGAATTGTTCCCTGGGATGGAATTCCCAGAGCAGCTGTGGCACCCCTGGATCCCTGGCAGTGCCCAAGGCCAGGTTGGACACTGGGGCTGGAGCAGCTGGGACAGTGGGAGGTGTCCCTGCCATGGCAGGGGGGCACTGGGTGGGATTTGGGGTCCAAGCCAAGTCTGGAATTCTGAGATAAACCCTGTTTATTAAAGGCAGGCATCTAGAAGTGCATTTTACCTTGTGCTCTTTATGCTAAAGGACAATTATCCAGCTTTACCTCTCCCTCAGGAATTTCCCCAGCTTCCTTCTCCTCCAACTTTTTCTTCTGGATGAAGCAGCAGCGAGTCCATAAAGAGAGAAAGGGATTGAAATGAAGTGATGGATAACCATGGTGTGCATGGGGAGAGTTTGGGGATAGAGAAGAGCCTGTCCTGGATCCCTCCCCAGGGAGCTCCAGGAGAGTCTTCCATCACCTCCTAAGTGCCCCATGCCAAAGGTTATTTCACTCCTTGCAGCCCCTAATAAAGATTTACTTGAAGCTGTAAAGCAGAAAAATGTTGGCCTGTGATTATGATTCCCTTTACGCTGAGCCTGACAAGAGCCTGTAAATCTAACATTTACATGGGAAAAAACTGCTGGAAAGGGGAACCAGTAAAATCCCAAACACCTCCACAACCAGGGCAGCTCCACACCCAGGAATCCCAGGGCAATTTTAAGGAGAAATGGTGAATCTTTAAATTTGCAAGGAGGAAGTGCCAGGATTATCACTGCTCTTCCTAAGGACATTTAAAACTGCAGGCAGGGATTTGTGCAGGTACTTTAGGCTCAGCTTTAGGATCAGTTTCAGGGTTAAAAATCTCACTATTCCTTGTGTGCCCAGCACAGACCTGCTCAGCTGGTGCCAACAGAAATCCAGAGGAGCTTCCACAGCCAGCAAAGCTGGGAGCTGCAGCCAGGGAATTCTTCCCACAGAGCAGATTATTCCCAGCCACGTTCAGTGGGTTAACACAGGCTCTGGAGTTTCCACGGGCTGAGGGAGACAGAAACTGTTGGAATCTGAGGTATTGATGATCCTAAGATTGTAAAAAGTCTCTGTCTGTCAGCCCCGCTGCCAAAGCAGAAGCCATAATTCATCTGTGCTGTTTCAAGGTTGTTTATTCTGTTTATCTCTAACATGTTCTGCTGCCCTGCCGCAGCTCTGTCCTGCAGGGCAGCGTGTGGGGCTCTGCCCTCAGTGGGATGGTACAAACATTAAATACCACAAACTACCTGTGCTGGATTTACAATAACGTGCCAATATCTGTCACCTACGTTGGACAGTGTGTCCCCAGCCTGAACCAACAGAAAAATGCCAACACCACAGTGAAACATGGAGGGCATGAAGAAGGAGAAAAAGGACAAGGCACACCCAATTTCCTCCATCTTGTCCCCTTTGGACCCCTCATCTAGAATCCTAAAATGTTACTTTTGCACCCGTGCCACACTTAATTATTACTTATATCAAACACTCAGAGCTGGTAATTCATCCTGTAAGATTGAAAACTCTTTTCCATGGACAGAGATCACAGCCAGTGTCTCTGGGGGCTCTGTCCAGGGGGGTTCCTGACCCCTGCCAGGGTCCCAGACCTGCCAGGGCAGCCAGAGGGAAGCCCTGGATTCCCACAAGAAACAAACCTGGAAGGAAAGGAAGCCATTCCCTGACCTTTATGCAGAGGCTGAGGGTGCTGCATTCAGGGACTTTTCCCACCGTGCCCGTTTAATTCCATGAGAAAATCCCAAATTCTCCTCTCAGCACCACTGGAACTGAGCTGCACAGAGCAGAGCAGCAGACTTGGAACTGAACTGGGAAAGTTTCCCAGGGTCCTTCCCTGGTTTTCCAGCATTCCCTCAGTAGTTAAAGGGGAAGGGAGCTGAGCTGGGCTCTGTGATCCCAGCAGGAGCCAGCCCCAACTGCCCCCCTCGGGCTGGATACCACGGCAGCATCAAATCCTGGAAGGGGCTGGGTGGGAAAAGCCCCCCCAGTGCCAAGGGCAGGGATACCTGTCCTTGTGCCAGGCTCTCCCAGCCCCATGCAGTGTAAAATATCCTGGGATGGGCCAGGGAGAAGGGCCAGGGCTGTCTGGGGCTCGGAGATATCCCGACGATCCCGAGCAGCCAGATGGGATCAATGTTCTCCCAAAGAAGAGACATTTCCACTCCGATCTGCAATTCCTGCCCTTTTCACTCCTCTGCACATCTGCCATGAATCTTTTATGAGCACTTCATTAGGATTTCAGGGAGGCTTTCTCCAGCCAGGAGTGAAATATCCCAGCCTTGGTTTTATGGAGTGGTACAAAAAATGGGAGTATTCTGTGCATGGTTTAAAGTTTAGAAACTGCATTTTTAATGGGGCTTTCCTTAGGTGAGTGAAGTTTACTCTCATGCTTTTCTTAGACTTCATTTTCAGTTCTGAGCTGTTTTAATGCCTTGTTTGAAACACAGTAAGACAATAAATATCAATCATTTTTTTCTCCTGCACGATGCTGTCAGGAGGATGTTCTTGTTACTGGCCTGCTCCTGGAATTATGGGCACTTTAACAAATGCTTCCTTCAATCCTTTATGAATATTTTCATGGAAATCTCTGGAAGTTTCTTGAAAAGTTTCAGTGCTATTTTAGTGCATTAAATGTGGAGAGAGAATTTTCAAGGTTCAGTAATTTTTTTAAGGGAACTTCTATTAAATTTGGTATTTGATATTCCAGACCACAAAAAAAGCCTCTGTTTGAGGCTTGCAGGGCCTGAAGGGGTTCCAGGAGAGCTGGAGAGGGACTGGGGACAAGGGATGGAGGGACAGGACACAGGGAATGGCTTTAAGCTGACAGTGGGGAGATTTAGAGGGGATTTTGGGAATAATTAGGAATTGTTCCCTGGGAGGGTGGGGATGGAATTCCCAGAGCAGCTGTGGCACCCCTGGATCCCTGGCAGTGCCCAAGGCCAGGCTGGACACTGGGGCTGGAGCAGCTGGGACAGTGGGAGGTGTCCCTGCCATGGCAGGGGGGCACTGGGTGGGATTTGGGGTCCCTCCCAGCCAAACCCATCCATGATTCTGTGCAGAATTCCCAGATTTCTGCCCAGGAGGAGGAAGGGAAGTGTCTCTGACGTTCCCTGGCACTGCACAAGCCCCAGTAACCTTCACAGGCAGAGCCTGGAAGGGACAAAGTGGAAATTTTCGTCAAATGTAAATTCAATCCCTTTTGTTACACAATTGAATCTGCATAATTTGCTTGGTGCTCCAGCCTTTTCCTGGTTTCTGTATTAAAGGAACATTTCCCTCTAATAAACGCCAGTGTAGGCTCAGTGCCTGTGAATTCTATGGAATTAGGCTGACTTTGCCTCCCCTAATAAGCAGGAGAAGCAGCTAGATTTTTTATGGCACACTCAAGTTTTGATTTTAAATTTTAAACAACTGAACACAGAATTAAGTTTTGCGTTTAGCTGAGCTCCAAATCCCATAACCAGTGGTATTGAGTCTACAGAGCTTTGATGATATTGCTCTAAAGAACCCAAAGACAATTATTGGCAAAAAGTCATTTTAGCTTTAGTGTTCCCTGGTTACTCAGGGCTGGGTTAGAAAGGAGATTGGGTTTTTTTATTATTATTTTATTATTTTTCTCTTACCTTGATGTGGAAGTGGCTGGAATTCTCTGCAGCCACACATCCTGGGAGGTGAAGTTTGAGCAGGGAGAGGCTCCATCCATCATCTGCTGCTGCTCCATTCCTGCAGAGAGGTTTGCTCCTGATGGAAACCATCGTAACCGGGGGGGGAAATCTCTGCTCTGAGCCCCTGCAGCACCTCGGGATGCCAATTTGGGCAGCACTGCAATGACAGAGGCACAGAGATGCCCAGAGGGATGGGGATCAGTCCTGGAGCCAGGCTGGCACACCTGGGGGGGCTCACCTGGAGAGGAGAAGTGCCGGAGTCCAGGAATCCCTCTGGCTGCCCTGGCTGCCTCCAGACCCTGGCACAAAGTCAAAAACACCCGTGGTTTTGATTTTAGCCCGTGGAAAAAGCTGCCAACTCTGTGTGAGGAATTACAAACCACAAGGGTTTGAGTAGTGTGGTAGTAAAAATAACACAGGGTGGAAAAACTGGAATTCTGGGTTTTTAGGATGGGGTTCAAGGGGACAAGATGGAGGGATTTGGGCATGTCCTGACCTTCTTCTCCTTCTCCTTGCCCTCCATGCCTTGCTGTGCTGGTGACACTTTTCTGTTGGTTGAAGGCACAGACACACTGTCCAACAGAAATGACAGATATTGGCACGTTACTGTAAACATGGCACAGGTAGTTTTTGGTATAAAATGCAAACACCGCCCTGAGGGCAGACAGAATGCCATGGCCGAGCTGCTGGCCAGAGCTCAGCAGGGCAGAGAGAGAATGTTCTGGAGAAGGGAAAATAAACAGCCTTGAGAAGCCAACCCTGCACATCCAGACTCCTCCTTTGGCTGCAGGGCTGGGAAATGAGGAATTTTACACTCTTGGGGTTATCCCAACACCCAGACCCTGAGAGAGAAGCTCCAGGGAAAGCTCAGAGCTCTGCCAGGGCCTGGAGGGGCTCCAGGAGAGCTGCAGAGGGACTGGGGACACGGATGGAGGGACAGGACACAGGGAATGGCTCCCACTGCCAGAGGGCAGGGATGGGTGGGAGATTGGGAATTGGGAATTGTTCCCTGGGAGGGTGGGCAGGGCTGGGATGGAATTCCCAGAGCAGCTGTGGCACCCCTGGATCCCTGGCAGTGCCCAAGGCCAGGCTGGATTTCGGCTCATTCACCAGTTACCGTGGGGAATTCCAAGAGCTCACACCTCTGAGCCATCAAACATCCCAAAGTGCCTCTCCCAGCCAACTTTCCTCCAGGAGCTCCACATCCAGCCTGCCCTGGGAACGCCCTGCCAAGCAGAGCCCGTGAGGTGCAGCCAGCAGCCCTGTACAATAAAATGTGAATAAAATGATCCTACCCAGCAGGGCTGAGACGTGGAACAGCTCCAGGCACAGCCCCTCAGCCCCGTCCTCCCCATCCAGCCCCAAAGCAGCAGCACAGGCTGATCCTGCCCTGCAAAGGCAAAAAACCCCACAAAATAAAACAGCCCCGAGTTCTGGGATGGAGAACCACAGGAAATCCAAGGGGCTGGGCTGAGGGAACACTTTTCCTTTCAGCTAAAAGACAGAGATTTTTCTTTAATATTACTACACCTGCTTGGGAGCTGCTGTAATTAAAATTGAAATTCAATTTAATAAAGGCACAGAAATGCTTGTGTCAGCCTGATCCCTTGAATTCATCACTTACATGGGCAGAAACCCGGGCAGCGAAGCTGACTCAGAAATCAAAACGCAGTTTTGGGTTCTGATGGGATCCTTCACACCCCTCTGGGATCTCTGGGATCCCTCAGACCCCTGACACCATTTTGGGATCCCTCAGACCCCTCTGGGACTTCTCACACGCTTTTGGGACCCTTCACACCCCTCTGTGATCCTTCACACCATTCTGGGACCTCCTGAGACCATTTTGGGACCCCCCACACACCACTCTGGGATCTCTCACACCCTTTTGGGGCCCCTCACACCGGTCTGGGATCTCTCACACCCCTCTGGGATCCCTCACACCCCTCTGGGATCCCTCACACCACTCTGGGATCTCTCACACCCCTCTGGGATCCCTCACACCCCTCTGGGATCCCTCACACCACTCTGGGATCTCTCATACCCCTCTGGGATCCCTCACACCCCTCTGGGATCTCTCACACCCTTTTGGGACCCCTCACACCCCTTTGGGACCCCTCACCCCCCTCTGGGATCTCTCACACCCCTTTGGGACCCCTCACCCCCCTCTGGGACCACCTGAGACCATTTTGGGACCCCCCACACACCACTCTGGGATCTCTCACACCCTTTTGGGATCTCTCACACCCCTCTGGCATCTCTCACACCCCTCTGGGATCTCTCACACCCTTTGGGGACCTCTGACACGCTTTTGGGACCCCTCACCCCCCTCTGGGACCCCTCAGCCCCGTTTCCCTGTCCCGGTGCCGGGGCTGTGCCCCTCTCCAGCGGGAGCAGCGGGAGCTGAGCCCGTTCCAGGGTTCCAATGAGCACATCTGACATCAACAGCAGCTCAGCAGCAGCACCCATCCCTTTCTGTGTGGCTGCAGTGTTTGGAAGGGCCATTTCCTCATCCTTTGAGTCTCCAATTAAGGCTGCTCCTTTCCCTCTTCTTCAGGTGCTCATAAATCTGCAGGGGAAGGCAGGAGAGAGGCAAATCCATCACCCTTGCACAGAATTCCTGTTTATCCACCAGCCAGCACCGGGTTCCAGCCACTCCACAAAGCAATTTGTTCCCACAGCCCATCCCCATCCCCGCTGCCTCCTTCCCCACGGGGAACTTTTCCCTGTCTCCCTGGCAACAGAGGGAGCAGGGATGAGGATGGGGACAGCACGGCCAAAAACTCCACAGCTGCTGGCCACGGGTGCCCAGAGCTGCTGGGCTCTGCTCAGGGCTGTGCCATCCCCCTCTGGTCACCTCTCCACGCTTGTTCCCTGTTTTACCAGGTCCTGCCCCAGCAGCAGCACCCCAGAGCTCCTGGAACAGCAGAGCGGCTCCGTGTTCCTGGGTTGGTTTTAAATTTATTTTTATTTTCTTCCCTAATAAAGAACTGTTATTCCCATTCCAATATCTTTGCCTGAGAGCCTCTTAATTTCAAAATGATAACAATTTGGAGGGAGAGGGTTTCCATTTTCCATTTCAGGGGGGCTCCTGCCTTCCTTAGCAGACACCTGGCTTTTCACATTGAGACATCCGTGCCCACCTCCACATTCCCAAGGCTTGCTGGATCAACAGAGCAAATTCCACAGCACAATTCATTACAGAACTGATCCTCATGTACAGTAACGCTGGAGTGGGGAAAACATTCCCATAAAACATGAGAACCAATTCTGCTTGTCCAGAAATATCATCCCGGAGAAGGATTAGCATAAATTACAACAAATCCCAAACAGAGCTGCACTAACAGAGCATGTCCTGGCCCAGTGGGACAAGGAAATGGTTTTAAGCTGGAAGAGGAAGGATTTAGATGGGATTTGGGGCAGGAATTGTTCCCTGGCAGGGTGGGCAGCCCAGGCGCAGATGCCCAGAGCATCCTGGAGTAGCCTGGGCAGAGGGAGGTGTCCCTGCCACGGCAGACAGTGGCTTTGAGGTCCCTTCCACCCAAACCAGGCTGGTTTTCCATGATTTTCTCCAGCTTTTAGCAGCAGCCCAGGCAAGCTGTGGGCTCCCTGCACCTTGAGCTGGGCAGAATAATTCTCCCTCTTAGAAAAGTGGCTCTAAAAAGACAAATGACCCGGCTAGATAAAATCAATGTGTCTGTGGATCTCATCATGAGCTGCTCTAACACCCCACCGTGAGACTCAGCTGTGCTCTTGTGTGATCTTTGATTCATCTTCCATCCTTACTAAAACCAAGAGAACGTGGTGCAGACATCATCTGCTCTTGTGACCCAGGAAATTTTCTCAAACATCCCTTTCCAATCCCTTCTCTTAGCTTTTGAGGCAGCAGAGGAGGGCACATTTTAACCTGCCATGGACAAGCTCTTCTCTCCTGCATGCCAGGGAGATCTCAGGACCTGAAGGAGTTTTGTTGAGCAGGGTAGAAATAAGATTTTCCTGGAGGGTATTGAAGTGGCCAAGCAGAGAGCAAAGCCCACAGTTATCACCTGAGGGATCCAAGAGTTCTTTGGAGCCGCTTCCAGGGCTGGGAAGTGGCTCCAAAGAAGTTGAGCTGGGAGAGCATGAGAAATGGATTTGTGAAGAATGTTCAAAACTTGATGGAAAGTTGTGACAAGCATTTCTCTCCCTCTCAGGATTTTTCATAGAGGTGCACAGAGAGAAATGAAAGAGAAAACAATTTCTATTTCTGTTCCTCGTTTTTCTTATGTGGAATGTGTTTGGAGAATTGTTTCCCTGGGGTGTTGCTTGGTTGGATTCTGGTGAGGATTGTTTGAGCCTGATGGCCAATCCAACCCTCCTGGGGCTGGGCTCTCAGAGAGGGTCACAAGTTGTGTTAGAGTCAAAAAAAGTAGTGTGTAGTTTTAATATCCTCCTTTTATATAGTACATTGATGTATTTTAGCATAGTTATAATAAAGAAATAATCCAGCCTTCTAAATTGAGTCAGAAATTGTCATTTCTTCCCACTGGGTTTGCCTGCATTTACAATAGAAAGGTCACACAGTCTTGTACATCTGTGTGCAAACACTGAGCTGCTGAGAGGCTGAAAAGCATTTCTAAGGTGTTGTAAGCAGGAAATAGGTTTGGCTTCTGAAGGAATGGTGCTGAGGTTGACACCTCTTGTGCCTCACTGTTCATCGAGACTGATAATGGAATAAAATCTTTTAAAAGGCCTCTCAGTTGTCCCATCTCTGTGAAAACTGGGAAAGCAGCAGGAGAGCAGCCAGCAGTGCAGGAGTGCAGCAGGAGGCTGAGCTGCACTGAGCAGCTGCAGAGGTGGGAGGGAGCAGCAGAATTCCCCCAGAGGGATCAGATTGATTCCCTCAAAAGCTCACATCACCTCTTGGCTGGAGCTCCCTGCCCTGGGAGCAGCAGGGGACGAGCACACCTCATGGGATGGACAGGAACATCTCATGGGATGGACAGGAACATCTCCTGGGATGGGGACAGGAACATCTCATGGGCTGCACACAGGAACATCTCCTGGGATAGGGACAGGATCATCTCATGGGCTGGGCACAGGAACATCTCATGGGCTGGAGACAGGAACATCTCCTGGGCTGGGCACAGGAACATCTCCTGGGATGGGGACAGGAACATCTCCTGGGCTGGACAGGAACATCTCCTGGGCTGCACACAGGAACATCTCCTGGGCTGGGGACAGGATCATCTCCTGGGCTGGACAGAAACATCTCCTGGGCTGCACACAGGAATATCTCCTGGGCTGGACAGGAACATCTCCTGGGCTGCACACAGGAACATCTCCTGGGCTGGACAGGCTGCAGGGGCTCTCCCCCCCAGTGAATTCCCCCTGGCCACACCCCAGCAGTCCCTGGGTCAAACCAGGGCTCTCCACACTCAGAGCCGAATTCCCAGGATCAGAGGAGGAGTGGGACTCCAGGAGCCCTTGAAGTGCAATCACAGCCATCACAAAGCCTTTGGCACTCAGCAGGGATATTTAATATCTCTTTGAAGAGCCATTCCTGCTCTGCTTTGGCTGAAGGCGGTCTCTGAGTGTCTGTCCAAGGGAGAGGGAGCTGATATTTTACATTTATTGGAGTTGTCAGGGCAGCAGTGCTCAGTCTCTGCCTCCTGGCAGACACAAACCTGCTGAAAGGGACCATCAGCCCATCCTGCCCTGCCTGCCCTGGCAGTGCCCTCCTCACAGGTACAGGCTGTGCCAAGGGGGTAAATCTGCCTCGGTCCTCGTTCCCACAGGAACCAATTCCTCACAGATCCTCCCAGACAGCGCTGCCAAGCCTTGGAGAGAGCCCTCCAGCCTCCTCCTGCCTTTCCCAGCCATCTGCTCTCCCCCTCAGGGCAGGACAGGAGCCAGGATGAACCCACAGCTCTGGAAACACAATCCTCTTCTCCTCTTCCCTTCCTGCAGGGCCAGGCTGGCCCCACCACCCTTCACCTGCCTGGCTGCCAGAGCCAAACCGTGCCACAGCTGGTGCACACAAATGTTCTCTCACCTCTCTCTCTTCTGAGGCAGCTCCACACAACCTTCGAGTTGTTTTTATGCTTTTTCTGCTGCTGTTGTTTTATTTTTCTCTGAAAAAAACCCACACGTTGAGCAGTTCATTTCTTCTGCTTTCCAGGAAGCCTCTCTGAGCGCAGGATGAAGCATCACCCTCAGTAACAGCAGCACTGTGCTGGGTAACCCATCAGAATGGTTCCTAAAGAGCCTTCCAGGAGAGGAATGAGCTCTTTGCCTGGCCACCACGGGCCTGGCAGGCTCTGGCAGCTACAAGAGGAATTATTAAGGGTTTTAGGACATGTGCTGTGCTGGAGCACTGTTCCTTCATAAAACAAACTCAGATGCCAATGCAACCCCCACCTTCAAATAGCCAAAAACCCCCAAAGATTCCAGAGCCTAAAGAGCATTTCTGATACCAACTGAAATGTGAAATGTTCGTGGGGAAATGAAGAGGAGCACATTTCACAAGGCTGTCTTTCTGCAGCTCCAAGTGCCCAGGGCAGGGTGTTCCTGCTCCTACTGAAGCTGTGTCAGGTATCTCACACCTGACCCGGATCAAAAGTTCCCTGGAGCAGCCACCAAATCCCAAATCAGGACTGGGAACATGCAGGGAGTCACCCATAACACACTCAGGCAGCACAGGGGGCGAGAAATATCTCAATTGATGGCTCGACACCTGCTCCATTTGGCTCTCACTGATGGATTCAATGACATTTTTCCTTCCTGCAGCCCCAAACTCCAAGCTGGGAGAGGCTGAAGCTTCAGGGGGGAGGAACCAGGGCCATTCCCACTGAAGTGAGACATTGGCATCAGCTTTAAGGTCCAGGGAGGGAGAGCTTCCCTCAAACACAGCCCAGCAGTGCTTCAGCTTTGCTTCTTTGTGAAAATCAGCCCCAGGAACAGTTCCAGGCACCCCTGAAGTGGAAGGAGTGAATCCCATTAGAATCCCATGGCAATGAGGGAATGTGTTTAATCCCAGTGGTGTGGAGAGCTTGGACTCACCAGAATGGATTGGAGAGATTTCCACAAAATCCCAAATGCTTTGGGTTGCAGGGACCCCAAATCCCCCCCAGTGCCCCCCTGCCATGGCAGGGACACCTCCCACTGTCCCAGGTGCTCCAGCCCCAGTGTCCAGCCTGGCCTTGGGCACTGCCAGGGATCCAGGGGTGCCACAGCTGCTCTGGGCATTCATCCCCACCCTCCCAGGGAACAATTCCTTCTCAAAACCCCATCTAAAAATCTCCCCCACTTCACCTTCTGGATCATTCTGCATTTTTCTCTGCGCTCAGCCTGTTTTGCTGGGAATTCAAAAGGCTCAGAAGCACCAACACACACACAATAAACAAACAAAGCAAAGAGAAAAACCCCACAAAAGCCCTTTAGCTGTTTTCCCAGCAGCCTGTGAGCAGCAGATGCCACATCCCCGTGCCATAATCCAGCTTTGCTAAGCCTTGTGGAACTTCCCTGATGAGCTGGCCGGGTCCCCTGCCCTGGCTGCTCGGGGATCTCTCAGAGTTGTGGCTCCCCAGCCCTGGTGGTGTTTGCAGCGATCTGATCCAGGTGCTGGCAGCCCTGAGCTCCCAGCACAGCCTGCAGGCAGCCCAGGGGCTGTGGCATCAGGAGCTGGGGCTGGCCTGAGCTCCCAGTGCCCAGCAAACCCCTCCTGGATGCTGCAGGTGCCCAGTGATCCTCCCCAGACACAGGGAATGGCTCCCACTGCCAGAGCCCAGGGCTGGATGGGAGATTGGGAATTGGGAATTGTTCCCTGAGATGGAATTCCCAGAGCAGCTGTGGCTGCCCCTGGATCCCTGGCAGTGCCCAAGGCCAGGCTGGACACTGGGGCTGGAGCAGCTGGGACAGTGGGAGGTGTCCCTGCCATGGCAGGGGGGCACTGGATGGGATTTGGGATCCCTCCCATCCCAACCCAGCCCAGCATTCCATGGCTCTGGGCAGGATTCCCAGCAGATTTCTGGCCAAGCCAAGCCCCACCAGGATGGGGACCCAACCCCACACCCAGCCTGCCCCAGTCCCCCTCCCTCAGGGACAGAACACCCTCAAATCCAATGCCGCCCTATAAATCAAACAACTCTTAAATATTAAATCCATAAGTTGAAGTTCTTTGCTGGATTTCACCCCCTTTGCAGCAGCACTTTGGTTCCCAGCTGCTTTTCTGGTTTGCTTTTTGTTTTCTTTTGCTAACTTTCTGATTCTAGGGCAGAGCAAAGAAAGTCCCTGGTTTCTGTCAGCCTCTGCTCGCTGGTGACTCAGGTGCTCTGGGGGAAAGCCAAGGCTCTGGCTGCAAATGGAATTCATTCCCAAACTCCTAAACTGCTCCTGAATAGACTGAAAGCACAGATTTAAATCTGCATAGATTTAAAGCACATCTTCATCATATTTCAACCTTTAGAAGGAGCTTGTGTGTGAGCAACACCCCAAACTCATCCTGTGGGTTTTGTTTCAGAATCCATTTCAATAACAATCAGGCACTTTGAAATTTGAAGGAATGACATCAGAAGCTGACAGGAATTGTGCAGGAATGTGAATAAGGGATGGATACACTCAAATTTATCGATATTGAAAGATTTTTTCTTGTGTTCTTAAACACAGACATTAAACTTCCTAAAGACATCCTGAGACACATAATGGGGATGGGAGAACTTTCCAAGAGAATGATGAATTAATTAGCTGTGAGTGAAGCTGATGGAACCCTGGCATCTCTCAAGTTGGAAAGGACCCTGAAAGATCCCTGATCCCTCTGCTCCTTACCTGAGGTGGCACCTCCTGCTTCCTCTGAAGTTCCTCACCCAAATCCAGGTCTGTGACCTGCGCCTGCTCCCTCCTCTTTTGTTTTTTACCTTTTTTCTTCCCTTTTTCACTCTGATCTCTCTGTCCAGGGAGAGAATTCCCCTGATTTGTCCTGCAGGATAAATGAGAGCCTCCTCCCTCTGTTGGGTGGTTAATCCTGGATTCTGAGCCCAAAGAGCAGTGTGCTCCCTCCCTCTGCACACCTGCAGAAGGGCAAAGTGCCTCCTGCAGCTCCACCACTGCAGGGATGCTGGGGGAAAACAAACAAACCAGGCAGCTGCCTCCAAAAAAAGGGATAAAAGGAACCTGAAAGGATTCCCACAGCGCTGGGCTCTCCTGGCTGGACAGCACTGGGACACTCCCTGTTCCCAGGGCTGCTGGGGAGGAATGTTTTCCCTGGGCAATCTCAGCCCTGTCAGGCACAATCCCACTTTCGTTTGCACTGGGATGGCTCCAGGGCAGCCCAGGGCTGGGCTGTGCTCGGGGCTGTGGAAACTCAGCCCTGGGAACCTTTTCCCAGTGAGGGATGAGGAGAAAATAGAATAATAAAGTACTGGAATTGTCTTCTCAGGGAGGTGGCAGAATCACCATCTCTGGGTGTGTTTAAAAAGACTGGACATGACACTTGGTGCTGTAGTGGGGGTGTTAGGGCATGGGTTGGACTTTCCAACCTCGTTATTCTGTGATTGTGTGACTGTGTGATTATGGGATTGTGTGATTGTGTGATTCAGTGATTCAGTGATTCTGTGATTCTGTGATTCTGGGATTCTGGGATTCAGTGATTCTGTGATTCTGGGATTGTGTGATTCTGAGATTCTGGGATTCTGTGATTCTGGGATTGTGTGATTCTGGAATTCTGTGATTCTGTGATTCTGGGATTCTGGGATTCTGGGATTGTGTGATTCTGTGATTCTGTGATTCTGTGATTCTGTGATTGTTGATTCTGTGATTCAGTGATTCTGGGATTCAGTGATTCTGGGATTCTGGGATTGTGTGATTCTGGGATTGTGTGAATCTGGGATTCTGGGATTCAGTGATTCTGGGATTCAGTGATTCTGGGATTCTGGGATTGTGTGATTCTGGGATTGTGGGATTGTGGGATTCTGTGAAAACGCCCTGGCAGCAGTTACCAGTGGGTGTGGGGCTCCCTCCAGCCCAGGGTCCTTCTCCAGGAGGGAAATCTCTCGGAGCACTTGGAGGCATGGGCAGCAAACCAGCAGGAAAAGCAGCAAAAGAAGAAAATGGGGTTAGTTTTTTTGCTGAAAAAGAAAAAGAAGAAGAGGAAGCACGGTTTCATATTTGGCAGTGCCAGAAATCAAGGCCAGTTCAGTGGGTTTGGGAAAGCCTGGTCTGGTGGGAGCTGTCAGGAGAGGACAAGGGGGGAAGGCTTTAAACTGGCAGAGAAAAGCTTTAAATTGGATTTTGGGGAGGAATTTTTCCCTGGGAGGGTGGGGAGGGGCTGGGCTGGAATTCCCAGAGCAGATGTGGCTGCCCTGGATCCCTGGCAGTGCCCAGGGCCGGGCTGGAGCAGCCTGGGATGGTGGAAGGTGTCCCTGCCATGGGACAGGGATGGGCTTTAGGATCCCTCCCAGCCCAACCATTCCATGAGAAATTCCAACCCTTTGATCTTTACTTGCAGAAGGAAAACTCACCAAGGCAAACTGGCTCCTCTTGGAGGCCAGGGCTAAACCCACCCTGCACAAACTCAGGAATGATTTAACTGGAAAACTTCCAGGCTCTCCTCCAGCACCGCACCCTGGATGCCAGGCTCCAGCAGGGGAAAAGCTCTCCTTGGAATGCCCAGATCTGGTGGGATTCCTTTGTAATCTGCACTCCCCTCCAGGCCTTTTGAAGCTTCACTTTAGGCTGAGTTCAAGTGAGTAGTCTTGATTTGTGATTCCTCACGGCATTTTCACTCTGGAGCTCTCTGTTGCTTTGTTTGCTTGGGAAAGAGGATAAAAAACAGAGAGTGAAGAAAAATCACTCTGTAAATCAATGCCTGGCGAGCTCTTAGCTGAGAAGTGATTTTATTTATTAAAGATGTGAAAATCCCCCTTCCATTTCACACCTAAATCTTCACTTAAGCAAGATAACTCCAGTCCTGGATGAGGAACAAGCAGGGAGAAGGAGAAATGTTTGGGAGTAGCACAAGTGCTGGGGGTTGAGCTCATCAGGATTTTATAACACACAGAAAAAAAGACAATGGAGTTCACAACACCAAAAAGAGAGAATAGGATGTGAAATATGGCCCTAAAATCCTCTCCATCTGTGCAACAACAGCTTCTCCCAGCTGTCTGACAGCTTTAAAGATGTTCCATCAGGAGGAATAACAGGTATTTGTCACCCAGGTCAGTGGTTATTTTATCCCCAGTTTAGGTTTTCTGACTCATTCAGCAATCCAGGGCTTGTGACAGGCACAGGATGATGAAGGATTTGGGCAGTGCTGACCCACAGCACATCCCCCACCTCTGCTGTGTCCAGCCTGCTCAGGAGCTGCCCTTCCCTGTGTCCTTTTATTTATGCTGATACCAATAAACATTCTTCTGGTCATATTTTGTAGTGGAGCAGCATCATTTTAATATTAACCCATTCTCCTGCTAGAGAAATTAAAGTTCTGCAGTGCCTTCCCAGTGATTTTGGGAAGAGAAAATTCCTCTTTTAACATCATTTACTTGATTTACTTTTTTTTTTTTTTTTTTTTTCATTTTAACTGGAAAATTCCCATTTAGCTCAAACCAAAGACTGCTGATTTTAGATTATGGGGGTTTTAAGCAAGAGAAATTTTGGGAATGAGGAAGGAGCTGCATTGGCACCAGGGCTGGGTTCAAGTCTTGATTCTCCACTCCAGAGCCCTTTTCCCCATCCATTGGATGGGATGGGATATTGGGAGGGAATGTTGGTTGTGAGGCTGGGGAAGGGCTGGGATGGAATTCCCAGAGCAGCTGTGGCACCCCTGGATCCCTGGCACTGCCCAGGGCCAGGCTGGACACTGGGGCTGGAGCAGCCTGGGACAGTGGGAGGTGTCCCTGCCATGGGATGAACTTTCAGGTCCCTTCCCACCCAAACCATCTGGGATTCTGGGGTTCCATCAGAGCAGGCTTTTCCTGTGGATTCCTCACCTCTGTGCAGATCCTCAGCCCAGCCCAGCCCAGCCCAGCTCCTGCTGGCTCCCCTGGGCAGGGCAGGGGGACACTTGGAGCATTCCAGGGAAAAGGAGGGTCAGGAAGAGTTTTGTTCCTGCAGGAGAGTGGAGAAGAAGCCATGAGAACCTGCTCCTCCAGCCTGCACCCCCTCCTGTGCCAGAGCAACCCTGCCTGGAAAATCCCCCAAAAAGCAGGGAATCTAAATCCCCCAAAAAGCAGGGAATCTAAATCTCTCAAAAAGCAGGGAATCTAAATCCCCCAAAAAGCAGGGAATCTAAATCCCTCAAAAAGCAGGGAATCTAAATCCCTCAAAAAGCAGGGGATCTAAATCCCTCAAAAAGCAGGGAATCTAAATCCCCCAAAAAGCAGGGAATCTACAGCAATGCTGCTGCAAAAGAGGCAGATTTCTGTGGCTGGCTGGGATGGGCTCCCAAGGAGCTGCCAGGAGATGGATCCTCCCTGTGGGTATTCTCAGTTCAGTCAAAGAAAAAACAAAGGTTTCTAACCAGGCAGAAGCCTGGGAAACTGATGAGAAAGAATGTAAATAATTCTTTATCTCTCTCGTTGACATTGTTTAAGGTAAGTTCTGCCCCTGTGCCTCACTCACTGCACACCAATGGTGTGAGATGTTTTTACTCTGGGACTAATGGAATTGTTCTGCAGGAAGCTCTCTATAAAGAGTGATGTATTTGAAATAAATCAGAGTTCCACTCGCAGCCTTCTGAAGTGGAGCCATTTCAGACCGTCCTGCCTCAATCACCTCCCCACCCCGTGGCTGTTGGAGCAGGGATCCTCAAGGGTCCCTTCCAGCCTGGGAGATGCCAGGGATTGCAGGGATAACGCAGGGAGACAAAGCTGAGCCACCCGAGGGGTTTGGTGGCCTGGAGGTGGAGTGCCCAGGAGCCCTGCAGGGTTTTAGAGCTGTGGGGATGTGGCACCTGGGCACGGGGTGGCCTTGGCAGGGCTGGAGTGGCCGGACTCGATGTTCCCAGAGGGGTTTTCTGAAGCTCCTCGGTCGCTGTCGAGGCAGGACGGGAATGAGAAGACTGGCTCAGAAGGCTGTGAGAGTAAAACTCTGGTTTATTCAAAATACCCAGCTCTTTTATACAGAACTTCGTGAGGACCAACTCCGTTGGTCCTGAAGTGAAAACAACTCACCCATTGGTGCAGAGTGCTTGACGCACAGTGATAGAACTTAGCTATAAACAATGTGAGAACAAGAGAGATAAAGAATTATTTACATTCTTCTCCAGCTCTTTCCCAGGCTTCTGCCTGGCTAGAAACTCTCCGTTTCTCTCTTTGACTGAACCTGAGACCCACACTCCTCCTCTCAAGGAGCCCCTCTGCTGCTGCCTGAGGAGCGTTCAAAGCTGAAATAAAATATTCCTCTTGTTGTTGGGATCCCTGAGCACAGGGAGAGCCACGGGAGGCACCACCACATCCAAAAATCAGAAATAACATCAGAGTGCAAGCACAGCACTGTCATGAACAAGCTGTAACAATTGAATCCATTATTGAAAGCTACATTTCCCCTATTTTCAGCAACTTCTTCTGCCTTTAGGATGGATTGTGCAGCTCTGTACCCTCCAGCAATAAAACCTTAATAGACTGAAACTTTTCAATTGTGTGGCGGGCAATGGGATGCAGTTTCATTTTATAAGGGGCCATCAATAATACATAAAAAATGTCGTAAAGCAGAATGTGATTATTTTAATTCCTCAGAGCAGGTCTGGAGAAACAGGGGGTGAAGTGTGACACTCAGCAGGGACCAAATGCAATTATTTATTCCTGTTAGATTCCACTGGAGCTGGTCAGATACTGCTGTTCCAAAAAAAACCTACCTCCAATCTTGCTGCCCAGAGAATTGTGGATTCCTGATCCCCAGCACTGTCCAAGGCCAGGCTGGATGGGGCTGGGAGCAGCCTGGGATGGTGGAAAGTGTCCCTGAATGTGGCAGGGGGTGCAATGGGATGAGATTTGAGATCCTTCCCCCCAAACCATGCAATTCCATCTGAATTAAATCTTAATACAGGATAAAAAGGTAATATAATATAATATAATATAATATAATATAATATAATATAATATAATATAATATAATATAATATAATATAATATAATATAATATAATATAATATAAATATAATATAATATAATATAATATAATATAATATAATATAATATAATATAATATAATATAATATAATATAATATAATATAATATAATATAATATAATATAATATAATATAATATAATATAATATAATATAATATAATATAATATAATATAATATAATATAATATAATATAATATAATATAATATAATATAATATAATATAATATAACATAATATAATATAATATAATATAATATAATATAATATAATAATATTTGCCATAATATAAGAATTGTCACTATGATAATATAAATACTATTATTATATATAATTTTATATATCTTAATTTTTTATTATTTATATAATAATATAAACATCAATATTATTCCTATTAATAATAACATTAATAATAACAGTATTATTATTATCCATCTTAATTAAATCCTAATAGGATATGTCCTAAAATACCTAGGAATACCTGGCAGGAATCCCTGTGGGCTGGGGACAAGGCAGGCCCCAGAGGTGTCACACAGCAGCACACATGTTGGGGTCAGCTGGCAGCACCCCAGCAGTGTCAAAATCCTTTTTTCCCTCACCTGGCTGCTGAAGAAAAGGTCTGGAATGTGTGAAGCTGAGTTTTCAAGTTTATTTTTCCTTATCTACAATATTTTCTCTCTGACCTGCCGAGGTCCAGCTAGCACAGAAGCCATGGCAGTCTCCTCCCAGCCACGGTGTCTCCCACATTATATACCCAAAATTACATGTGCCATGTTTACTGTTCCCATACCAAAACCTAAAATCTATGTTGGACAGCGTGTCCCTGTCCTAGACCAACAGAAAAGTGTCACCATCACACTGAGACATGGAGGGCAAGAAGAAGGAAGAAAAAGCCAGGGCATGGCCTGATTCCTCCATCTTGTACTCCTGAATTTCATTCTAAAAAACCCCAAAAATCTACTTTTCCACCCTATGTCAATTCCCCTATTACACTACTCAAACCCTTGTGGCTTGTAATTCCTTATAGAAGGTTGGCAGCCTCTCACATGGGCTAAAATGGAAGCCACGGGTGTTTTTGACTTGGTGCCAAGGTTCCTGAGCTCTTTGAGGGTCTGGGGGCATCCGGGGCAGGCAGAGGGATGCTCTGGGGTCTGACACCCACAGAATTAACCAGGGGGGTTCAGGAGAGCCCTCTGAGAAGGGCTCCACACACAGCTCTTCCCCTGGCAGCCTCCTGGAGCCCAGCTGGGGCCCAGTGCTGCCCGGCGGCACTGCCCACATCAGGCCTGGCACAGAGACACGCGTGGCAGGAGGCAGCAGCTCCACGGCAGCAGCCAGGGCTGAGCATCTGCTCCGCTTCCCTGGCTCTGCACGTGCTGAGCGCTCTGACATTTCCCCTGCTCCAAACCCCGCAGCAGCACCCACGCCTGCTGGAGGACCAGGCAGCCCAAGGGAAGGATGGCATCCACATGGCAGGGCTCGGGGTGCCAGCTCCGTCCTCCACACTGTGTCACACCCAGCTGTGTCACTGGGGATGGCAGATTGTCACTTGGAGAGGCTCTCCCAGCTCTGGCCAGGCTCCTTCCCAGGCTGCTTCCATAAACCCTGCATCACCAGAGCACCCAGCTGCTACCCTGTTCTTTTAAAAGTTTAATCGTTCTTTTAAAAGTTTTAGAGTTCTTCTAAAAGTTTTCTGTACCTTCTGATGTTTACATATTTCTACTGTGTCGGAACCCAGGGCGTATTTCTGGCTGCCCTGGCAGGTCTGGGAACCTGGCAGGGGTCAGAACCCCCCTGGACAGAGCCCCCAGAGACACTGGCTGTGATCTCTGGCCATGGAAAAGAGTTTTCAATCTTACAGGATGAATTACCAGCTCTGAGTGTTTGATATAAGTAATAATTAAGTGTGGCACGGGTGCAAAAGTAAAATTTTAGGATTCTAGATTAGGGGTCCAAAGGGGACAAGAGGGAGGAAATTGGGTGTGCCTTGTCCTTTTTCTCCTTCTTCATGCCCTCCATGTTTCACTGTGGTGTTGGCATTTTTCTGTTGGTTCAGGCTGGGGACACACTGTCCAACGTAGGTGACAGATATTGGCACGTTATTGTAAATCCAGCACAGGTAGTTTGTGGTATTTAATGTTTGTACCATCCCACTGAGGGCAGAGCCCCACACGCTGCCCTGCAGGACAGAGCTGCGGCAGGGCAGCAGAACATGTTAGAGATAAACAGAATAAACAACCTTGAAACAGCACAGACCAATTATGGCTTCTGCTTTGGCAGTGGGGCTGACAGACAGAGACTTTCTGCAATCTCAGAATCATCAATACCTCAGATTCTGACACTACTGGAGTTCTCATGCACTATTCATGTAAATAATGATTGTTTTGCATCCTTCTCTGTGGGAGGAGAGAACTGATGGGCTGTTGGTTTGACCAGTGTGGTTGGAGAGGTGGCACTTCCATCCTCCAATCCACTGCTGCTTTTAAAATTCTATATATTGACAGGTCAGAAATAAAAGTTACTTCCTTTTGCTCTTTTAATCTTAGTGTGAGTGAGTTATTTTGTGGATGATTCCCAGTGCCCTGTGTGGCGCCTGGAACTGGGCCAGGGGGTTCGGGATGGATTTTGGGAAAGGTTCATCCCCAGAAGGGGCTGGCACTGCCAGGGGAATGGGCACAGCCCTGAGGCTGTCAGAGCTCCAGGAGCGCTTAGGCACCACTGCCAGGATGCCCAGGTGGGATTTTGGGGTGTCTGTGCAGGGACAGGAGTGCACTGGGTGATCCTGTGGGTCCCTTCCAGCCCAGGATATTCTGGGGTGCTAAAATCCCCTTTCCCTTGCCCCCATCCAGCCCCAGCCCCTCAGGGTCACTCTGGGGACCATTCTGGGGCTGTTCAGTGCCCGCATCCTTTGACTGCTCACAGGGCAACGCCAGAATTTCCCTAATTCCCAATCCCCAAACTCTCCAGCAGCATGGCTGTGACCAAAACAAAAAGCAAAGGCTGTTGGTGAGGATTTCTCTCCATTTTCTTGGTGCAGCTCCAAATATTAAAACCCAAGAGCAGCTGGGAGTGTTCTCTCCCCTACCCTGAGGGATTTATAGGGAAAAAGATTCCCAAGATCAACTCAGCCTCTGACTGAGCACCACTATCCCCACTGAACCTCACTGCAGAGCACCCAAACTCCTGGTTTTAACCCTTCCCATCATGGAGAACCTGCACAAATCCTCGTGAGAAACATCCCTGGAGTCCAGGCAGGTTTTGGGCTGGGGTTTCCAGCCTGTGCAAACCCCCACAGCCCCCCTGAAATCCATCTGTGCCTCCAGGGAACAAGGACCCAGCCCAGCAGCAGTGCCCTGGAGCGCTGCTGCTCTGCTGCACGGTGCAATTGCCAAAAGACAAAAGAAAACATGTTTGCTGCATGAGAAATGTGTTCCTAGCTTGGGAGAGGGAGGAAAAAAAAAATCTTCATTTTCTTGAAAGAATAGCTGGAAAATTGGATATTTCTGAAAAACAAACCCTGTGAATACCAAGCAGCCGAGTCCCTGAGGAGCAGCAGCTTCCCAAGGAAGCCTCTGAGGATCCTTCCAAGCACACAGCATGAATAATTCCTGAAATCATCATCAGGGGAAGCAGACCTGGGCTCCACAACCTCCAGTGAGGGAATAACTGCAGGGACACAAAGCTGAGCCACCCCAAGGGGTTTGGTGGCATTGAGGTGGAGTCCCCAGGAGCCCTGCAGGGCTTTAAAGCTGTGGGGATGTGGCACTTGGGCACGGGGTGGCCTTGGCAGGGCTGGAGTGGCCAAACTCGATGTTCCCAGAGGGGTTTTCCAAAAAAAAAAGATTCAGTGACCCCTCTGCCCATCCCCTGGGGACATGGGTGGTGACAGGAGCAGGTCCCTGGCACCCAACCCTGTCCCTGCCCAGCCCAGCCTGGGATTTTGGGTGTTCATAAACCCTGCTCAATCAATCCTTGGCCCTGAGCACACCTCACCGGGGAATTTTGGGGGTTCATGGTCACTCAAACCCTGCTCAATCAGTCCTTGGCCCTGAGCACACCTCACCTGGGGATTTTGGGTGTTCATAAACTCCAGGGCCCTGAGCACACCTCACTGGGGATTTTGGGGGTTCATGGTCACTCAGACCCTGCTCAATCCAGGGCCCTGATGCATCACTGAGCACTCCAGACAATCTTTGTCACCCTGGGAAGGGACCAGGCCAGCAGAGAGAGGGACACGAGGAGCAGGGGCTGAGAAAGCTCCAATTCCCTGCCCAAGAATCATGAGAAATCCCTTTCAAATCAAAGATACCCAGGGGCTTCTAAGTATTTATGTGAGGCCGGCAAAAAATCCACGCTAGGGCAGAAATAAAATATATTTTAGAAGAGTTAAAAAGTGACTTTTAAACTTTTTGTTAAAGTGGGAGTGGGCTTTGTGGGAGTGGAGGTTTTGGGGTGCTGGAGGCATCTGTGCAGGTCTGGCACTGAAGGGATGCTGCAGAGGGGCAGAGGTCTGGGTTAAGGAGCTGTGGTGAGACTTTCTCTTCCTCTGTCCCTCCTCTCAGCAGCTCCTCACACCCACAAAGCACAAAAACACCACCTGAGCCAGGTCAGGTCCCTGCAGGGGATTATTTGCCTGATGTAAGGCTGAATCTGGAGGGTTTGAATCTCCTGCTGCTGCTCTGGGGGCTCCTCCTTTGCCACTGCAAACCTGCAGAGAGAGAAAAAACAGAGAAAAAATTGTAACCAAAAACCCCAAACTGAAAGCAAACCAAACCCTGCCTGGTGAAGGTGGCTCTGCTCCCCCCCTGCCCCAGCGTCCTGGCTTTGGCTAAAGGGGCCAGTGTGGAGTCCTCTGAATTGTGGAATTATTAAGGCTGGAAAAAGCCTTTAGGATCATCGGCCACCATTCAGCAGCCCCGTGGTCACCGCTGTCCCTGTCCTCGAGTGTCACCTCTGCCCTGTTCCAATGCTTGACAACCTTTCCTGAGGGGAAATTTTCTTTATGTCCCATCTAAGCCTCCCACGGTGGCACCCAAGGCCATTCCCTGTTCTTGTTCCCTGCAAGGAGACAGTGCAGGTCTGTACCGAGGGCCAGAAACGATGACCAGGATTCCCCAGGGGCCAGAAACGATGACCAGGATTCCTCAAGGGCCAGAAACGATGACCAGGATTCCCCAAGGGCCAGAAATGATGACCAGGATTCCCCAAGGGCCAGAAATGATGACCAGGATTCCTCAAGGGCCAGAAATGATGACCAGGATTTCCCAAGGGCCAGAAACAATGACCAGGATTCCCCAAGGGCCAGAAATGATGACCGGGATTCCAAGGATTGGGATATTCCACACCAGGAGCTCCTCTTTCCTGCTCAGGCTGTTTGGCACAGCCCCTCACACAGAGACCCCTCCCATCAGAGACTTTTTGGGATAATCCCCAGGAGAAGAGGTAAATGGTATGATTTCCACCCAGCCCCAATCCTTCTGGTTGGTCATAAGCCATTAATGAGCATGCACTAAACATTCCATAAAATATGTAAAGCCCGGGTGGTGCTCAATAGATCTTGGCAAGTGCCTCGTTTAACCTTCACAGCTCATGAGAAACTGTCCCAGCTTCCCCTCTCAGACATGAGAACCATTGATTGTTTACAGCTCTGCACGACCTTTAGTGACAAGAGAGGGAAATGATGAGATATTCGGGGGTAATTCAATCATGAAATGTGCTCCAAATTAGGGGGCTGCAGAGTGCCTGCGTTGCTCGTGCACATTTATTTCAGCTCCCAGTCTCATCCGAGTCTTTGGAGGTGTGGAGGAAACTCTTTCAAAGTCTTCTGAGTGCAGATAAACTGCTAATGGCTGGGAGACAGCAGGGCTGAAGAGTTGCTCATAACTATAAAATCCATAATTAATTTAAAAAGCATCAGCTAAACGACACTTTGCTGTTATAGATGTGCAGCACATGCACCAAGATCCTCTCCTGGAAAAGCTGTGCAAGGACTTCTTGAGGCTCACAGGAAACATTCAGCCTCCACAGTGATAGTAAAAGGGTTTTAAAATCATGGGGATTTAGGGTTAACAGGAAAATAAGCTTAGTAGGCCCTGGAAAATAAATACCTCAAGTACATGAAGGACTAGTACTAGCTAGAACTGCACTATGTAGCTAGTACATGATAATTGATATAATTGTTAGATGTGATGATTGTTTAGCAAATAAATATAATTACTGTTTAATCAGAAAGAATAATCATGAGAAACTGTGGTCATGGACCTAAGAAAGATCACGATAAACTTATGTCAATGTATACAATAGAACAATGTGAGTTTAATAATTAATGTGTACATTATATAACGATAGAATATAAAATACGTTCAGCTCGAAAGCGGTGTCGGAGTCAGATTTGGGTTTGTACCCCGACTCCCAGAGCTCTCAATAAAAGCACCTGCATAGAGTCATATCCCATGATGATGTGTGTTTCTGAACGCTGACAACAGCACCAAATCTGACTGACAGCACCTTCATCACCTGCCTTGAGGTCTTTACTTCCCTGCTGATCCCGCAGGACACAGCCCTTCAGGGGTTAAAAACAGCACAGCCACTCTTCCCCTCCTCTGGGCTCTCATTTCTCCTCCTCGTATTTTCCGTTTATTTCACTTCAAACCCTCTCACCGCCCAAACTCCACCTCCTGTGACAGGGAATTGTTGTCTCTTCCTACAAACCTGTAATTACGAGGCACGAGCGAGCCCTGAAATGGATTTTTTTGGGAGCCAGTGTTACAGAAACACCTGGAAACTGGGCTGTGCCAGAATGCATCCTTTGTTAGAGACGATTTCAGCGGTGGTGACCCTGTGCCTCCTGCACACAGCAGAGCCAGGGAACCCTGGCAGGGCCATTCAGGGTCCTGGCCCTGCTCACAGGGCAGAGCTCAGCCCCAGGCAGGGTCCCCTGCCAGGCTGGACACGCTCAGCGCTCCTCGGGCCATCCCCATCTCCTGAAGGCTGAGCCTGCGGAGCTCTGGGGGCTTGCCAGAGCCCACCCTAGTTTGGGGTGGCTCCGTGTGGCGGAAAAATCCCTCCTCCCACCTGTGCTTCCAAAGAAAGGCTCAGCAGTCTCTGCTGTCCGGTCTCAAGGCAGTTTATTGCAAGTTATCGAAAAGACTTTTTCCTTGAGCTGCTGTGGTTTGCTCACAGCTCAGGCAGAGGCACACACACACCCTGACATCCTCTCTGACTCCTGACTGCTTCTTCTTCTTCTTCTTCTTCTTCTTCTTCTTCTTCTTCTTCTTCTTCTTCTTCTTCTTCTTCTTCTTCTTCTTCTTCTTCTTCTTCTTCTTCTTCTTCTTCGTCTTCTTCGTCTTCGTCTTCTTCTTCATCTTCTTCGTCTTCTTCTTCGTCTTCTTCGTCTTTTTCTTCTTCTTCTTCTCCTCCCCCTGCCCAGGGCTGCTGCTGTCTTTTATATGGTACATTACGTGTTACATGTTTGCAGTTTTTCCCCAGTGCCTATTCCCTATATTAAATGGTGCTTTTCTATCTTTTATATGGGACATTACATGTTACATGGGTACAGTTTTTCCCCAATGCCCATTACCGATATTAAATGGTGCTTTTCTATCTTTTATATGGTACATTATGTGTTACATGGTTACAGTTTTTCCCCAATGCCTATTACCTATATTAAATGGTGCTTTTCTATCTTTTATATGGTACATTACGTGTTACATGTTACAGTTTTTCCCCATTGCTATTACCTATATTAAATGGTGCCTTTCTACTCTAAACCAATCTGTGAGTGCCAACATCACCAAGAACATGGAGGTAAGGAAGAAAAGAGAGGGAGGACAGGGCAGGCCCAAATCCCTCCATCTTAAACCCTCTGACCCCCATGTACAAAACCAAAACCCCCCTGTACAGCACTCAAAAATTCTTCCCTGTACTTTGTGACTGCTTCTACTCTAATATCTAAACTTTTGTGACTTCTTGTTCTTCCTGCAAGGTTGGTAAATCATTCCATGGCTCAAACCCAAAATCACAGCTGTTTCCAGCTGCCTGCCAGGGTCTAAAATGCTTCTGACCTGGGCCTGGAGCATCCAAAAATGTCTGAGGGACATTTTGAGTTCCGACAGGGGCTCTGCCCTGTTCCAGAGGCTGGGATCCCTCCCTGAGCCCTTCCCAGCCAAAAGGAACCTCCCAGCCCAAGGGGAGGGATGCTTCCCCTGAGACTGGTCACGTTTGGTGCTTCCCCTGAATCCACCCGAATTCTGCAGGGGGATGTTCAGAATCCCTGGAATGGGGCAGTGACAGGGAGCAGTGACCGCTGAGCTGAGCTGGGAGGAACTGGCCATGGTCAGCTTTTTACAGCACTGTGCTTTACAGCAGGCAAAACCCTTTATTGCCCCTTTCAGGAAAACCATTCAGTCTGGTTTTTGGGGACAAGCAGAGCTGGATCACATCCACCCCAAATCTGAGGATGGGAATGAACTGAGCCCAGCTGCCCAGAAGATCCTGCTCATCACCATCATTCTTTTAACAACCAGTGCTCTGAGTCACTGCCACGCCTCAAATCCCAGCTTTTACTGTTATTTATGTCCCACTCTGTGCCTGTATTTCACCGTTTTCACTGCAGCTTGAGCATCAGAGTCACTTGAGGAAAGACAAAGTTCCCTTCAATAGGTGTTGGTTTGGAAAGGCTTCAGAATGTTTCCCAAAATAAAACCTGCTGACTTCTGAGGCAGGATGAGCTTCCCCTGCTAAAATGGGCGTTAAAAGCTTTTTACAGGTTGTAAATGTTTAAATCTGACTGCAAACAGGATCACAGAATCACAGTGTGAATGTTTAAATTCTACTGCAAACAGGATCACAGATTCAAATTTTAAATGCTTAAATCTGCCTGCAAACAGGATCACAGATTCAAATTGTAATTATTTAAATCTTACTGCAAAGAGGATCAGAGAATCATTCTGTGGATGTTTAAATCTGCCTGCAAACAGGATCACAGAATTGTTAGGAAAACACTAAAGATTTAAATCTTACTGTGAATATTTAAATCTGCCTGCAAAAAGGATCTCAACCACTCATTGAGTGTTTAAATCTGCCTGCAAACAGGATCACAGAATCACTTAGTGAATGTTTAAATTTTACTGCAAACAGGATCACAGAATCACAGTGTGGATGTTTAAATCTGCCTGCAAACAGGATCTCAACCACTCAGTGAATGTTTAAATTTTACTGCAAACAGGATCACAGAATCACTCGGTGGATATTTAAACCTGCTTGCAGACAGGCTCACAGAATTACTGTGTGGATGTTTAAATCTGCCCTGAAAATGCCACTTTGGGGATGCCACATCTCCGTGTGCAGCCAGGCAAAGGCACAGGAACATCTCACTCCTCCCAGAGAGCTCAGACACGGGAATGTGCTGGTATTCCCTGCACCAAGTCCTCTGTAATTCAGTTAATACTTTCACAAGTTACATTGCTTCATATCAGATAGTTTGGGCTTCCTCACATTTAATGCTTCACTACCAGAGCATTTTTCTTAGATCAGTGAGAAGCCAGTGCTCCATTTGTTTCTTGTCCAATTTCACTCAGATTTCATTGTATTGAACATCTTCCCCAAGTTTCAGATGCAGGATCAAATCCATTGTTGGATCTGTTTTATGCACCACATCACAGGCAAACATCCTTGAGGCCAGAGCATCCCAAATATCTGTGCAACTGGCACAGCTTCCCTGCCAAAATTCACAGCTATTCCCACTTTCCCAACTAAATCATACAACAGCAAGCTCTGCAGAGCTTCCCAAGCTGCAAACAAAACCAGATTTGCTGCTGTCTTTCCACAGAAAAGGATTGTTCAAAATAATTTTTCTCACTGATTTATTCCCCCGAGGCTTAAACTCTTTCTGTTTAAAGAGGAAATTTTAACGTGAGGGGAGAAGCTTTGTAGGCAGAGGATTTAGAGCTCAGCACGGTTGTTTTCTAAATTCTAAATATTTCTGAATTCAAGTCTTAAGGCACAAGGAAACTCCAAACATTAAAACAGCAAACCCAGCACAGGCCAGCTCCTCAGAAATGATCTCTTTTTAAAGCAGCTGAGTTCCTTGGCTCATGGAGTGGGATGTGCTCTCCCTCTAGAGCTGCAGCTGGAGCCCAGAGCTGGAGGGAGAGGAGCGATCCTGCTGCTGGTGGTTGCTGTTCTTACTCATTCAAGCCCAGAAATGGCCTTGAAAATCCATTTTTGCATCAAATCCTCCCACCAGCATTTTATCCAGCCTTGACCAGGGGCCTTAACACATCCCAGAGCCCTTTTTATCAAATAGCTACAAGAAAATCACTCACAAACCTCCTATTTCCACTGTCTCAGCACTCATTATCCTCAGCACATCTTCCTCTTCACTTCTGCCATTGTGATACAATCAAGCAAATTTCCCCTGAAGAGTTTAATTAAAGCTCTCTCTGCTCAAAAAAAAAAAAAAAAAAAGCTGCAGGATTGCAGGATCACTCCTTGGAACAGCACAGGAATAAAAAGCATTTGCCTCATGCCCATTCAAACATCTGAAGTGCAGGCAGGAAAAAGAGGAATAAATAAAACCTGCCAGGGAAGGAACTCTCCAGGCAGAGCCATCTGCTCCTCTGCCTCGTCAGGAAATGGCAACAGCCTTGGGCTGAGGGAGCCAGGAGCTCTGCCCTGTCCTGGCACTAGCAAAGGTCAGGAATAATCTGCTTTCCGTGCTGCTGAATAATGCAGAGCAGCAGGGAATGCTGCCCCGGGGCTGGGAAGGGCAGCTGGAAAGGTGGGGTGAGGGTCGAGGAGCCCGGCACCTCCCAGTGCTGCAGTTATTCTGCATTTTTCTTATGCTAGAAGGAAATGGGCTGGAATTCATCCTCACAGAATGGCTGCGTTGGAAGAGACCTGCAAAAGTGAATCCAGCCCAGCCCCAACGCCTCAACTCAACCCTGGCACATCCAGGCTTTGTTAAACACACCAGGGATGGTGACTCCACCACCACCCCGGTCCCTGGGGATTCCCAAAATTCCCCCAAATCCCCAGAATTTACAGAATCCCCAGGTTGGAAGAGACCTGCAAGATCACTGAGTCCCAACGCCTCAACTCAACCACCCAGTGCCACATCCAGGCTTTGTTAAACACACCCAGGGATGGTGACCCCATCACATCCCCGGGCAGAACATTCCAGAACTTTATCACCTTTCTGTAAAAAACATTTCCCTGATATCCAACCTGTATTTCGAGAAAGAGCCCAACCCCAGCTGAGCACAGCCACCTTTCAGGAGCTGTGGGGAGTGCTGAGGTCACCCCTGAGTCTCCTTTTCTCCAGGCTGAGCACCCCCAGCTCCCTCAGTGGTTCCTCACGGGGTTTTTATTGTAAATGCAGGTGAACCTGGCTGCTCTGGGAATTCCATCCTCCCAGGGAACAATCCCTGCCCAGTCTCCCATCCAGCCCTGCTCTGGCTCCTAAGGAATATTTAGCATCCCTTCCCTTGTAAAAGCACTTTGGGAACAGAATCTGTGGAAGCCATTTGGCAGATGCTGGGAAACAGAGCCAGAGTTTCCCCAAACCCCTCAGGCAGCCACTGGGAAAGGCAGGAAAAGCCCCAAATCCTCTGCAGTGGCTCATTTCACTCCCTGGGTGAGTTGCTGTGTCCCAGAGGGGACAGGAGCTGCTGTCACCCTGCCTGAGACCCTCAGACATCCCAGTGGGAGCAGCCCAGGCAGGAGCTGCAGCTCCCAGAGAGCTCCTGAGACGTTCTTGGTTTCAGGGGGTGCAAAATTCCTCATTTGTAACACAGGCAGAGGTTTAATGATGGGATGGCTTTTCCTCAGAAGTGTCTAAAGGTTTCTAAAAGGCTTTGAGCATGAAAGGGAATGGGAGATCAGGCTGGAATTGTGCCTGATTTGGTGTTTTTTGCTGGTTTCTCTCCCCTTCCCCTCTGCCAGGCTCAGGATGGTAATTAGAGCACTTTGCCTTCCCCCTGGAAATTGGAGTCATTAGGGGAGCCTGGGAAGAAGGAGTTCAGCTCATCCCTATTCCACAGAACAGCTCCTAAAACCACAGCCAGGCTGTAATCACGAGGATGACACAGCCTGAAATAACAAAGCCAAGCTTTAATTTAGCCCTGACTAACGTGGCCCTGCAAGGACCTCTCCAGCCACTCTGCCAGGGGGTTTAGGTGGAAAAAGAGCAAAAGCTGACCTGCAAAAACAGCAAAAAGAAACCCTCCCTGGCAAATCTCTGCAGCATTAATCAGGACAACGTAAATGTTCATTTGAAGGGAGGGTAATTTGGCTCCACACGATCCAAACCCCACCATTTCCCAACATCCTAAAAGCTTTTCTAACTAACACAGCCTCTTAAACTGTCATGTGCTGCCTCTAAACCATCTCAGCCTCAGCCACTAATCTCTGATGGAAGAATCTCTCTGGTGAAAGGGACTCTCAGGGCTAAAAATTTAATGATTCGATTATTTGGCATAATTTTAACGAAATCATTTCAAGAACATGAAATTGATGCCACCTGTGGAATATTTTTTGTATTTTTGACAAATTAGGGGCTTATTCAGGTCTGAGATTGGGGTTTCCAGCAGCCCTTTTGTGCAGTTATTTACAATTCAGCTTAATTACAGCATCCTGCAAGCTCAGCTGTCAGCCCTGATGTTACATAACCCTCTTTAAAAGAAACAGATTATTTAATACAGGAATTGGAAACTGTGACAAAAATCCAGAGAATGAAACAGAAATTTGTCTTTCTGAACACATTTTCATTACCCCATAAATTTCCCTGAAAGCTCTGGGAGGCAAACAGTGCTCTGTTGAATTTATAGAACGATCTTATTCCAGTTATAGGATGGAATAAAGGATAAAAGTCCATTTGATCCCCGTGCTCTAACACGAGCTTCCTAAAGAGTTTCAAAATGCCAAGTGCAATGTTAGTTTTACACAATTGGGTTTGTTGAGACTGATGATACCTCTTTTAATTAAAAAAAAAAAAATGGAGAAATTAAACATCAAAATTAAATATCAAAACGAACATCAAAACAACAAACCCCATTTTCATTTTCTCTGTGCAATAACTTAACTCAAAGCTCTCTGATGGAATAAATGTTTTAAAAGTGAGGGTAAAATCTGGGTTGTTCAAAATGCAGCCCTATAATGCCAGATATTTTCATTTTCAAGGTATTTTCATTTTCCAGGTATTTTCATTTTCCATGTATTTTCATTAATGAAGGGTTTTCCCCTCTGTTAAACTAACACAGGAGGGGATCTCTCACACTGGGATCAATGAAGTGCCTTCATCCCAGTGGAGAGGAATCTCCCAAATAATCTGGAGGACTGCAGAGCTGAAGAAGAGGAGGAAAAAAAGGAGGGCAAGGGGAGCATTTGTGTTGGTTCAGCTCCTTTGGAATTCCTCCACACTTGACCTGAGAGAATATGAATATTAAAACTGTATGAAGTAGGTGAAGAAAAAACCCACAAAATGCCAGAGTTATAAGAGGAAACACAGAGTAATAAATGGGAAATCAAAAGCCATTTAAGTGGTTTTAATGCTGAATTGAATCGTTAGGGAGGTTATTAATGACCTGAGGAATTAAATTGAGATCCAGGCAAAGCTCCCGTGCAGGAGGGTTCCTGCAGCGCCAGGCTGCTGCCTTCCCACAGGGAGGAATCCCAGCAAGGACCCTAAACTGCCCCAATTCAATGGGATTTTTCCAGAGAAAGAGCGTGGAGCCGAGCAGGACAGGCACAAACTGGGTGGGAAATTGCACTATTGAACACAAGATATTATTAAAAAAAAAAAGGTCTTATTAAATCAGGCTTTGCTCTACTGAATCACCAGCTAAGCCTATAAGTAAGTTCCCATAAAAAAATAATCAGAGAAATAAAAAGTCAATTAACATAACAACCTATTCCTCTAAAGAAAAATAAGTTGCACCTGTAATAACAGAAGATCTGTCCCACGAGAATCCATGAAGACAAAATGTAAACACCTGTAGATAAAGTCTTAACACACACAAACGCTTCCTAACCAATGAACTGGGTGGCAAAAAATCTGCTAGCCAATTGGAGTTAAACACAAAGTGCAAGAAATCTGCTAGCCAATTGGAGTTAAACACAAGGTCTGTGAAAACTCTGTAAAAATGAGTTATGTGAATAAAAAATTGGCTTTTCCTGCCTGAAGAAACTGAGTCCCATCTGCTGTACTGCAACACAATCCCAGCCTAAATCCAGGAGAGGAGAACACTGCTGGGGCCGGGGATCAGAGGGTGGAGGGGTATGGATATCCTCAGTTCAGTCAGAGAGAAAAGGAGAGATTTCCACCAGGCTGAGGCTGGGAAGAAGTCTGAGAGGAATGTAAATAATTATTATCTCTCTTTCTGTTCCTGTTGTTTATAGATCTGTTCTGCCACCGTGTGCTGCTCACAGTGCACCAGTGGGGTGAGA
Source organism: Taeniopygia guttata (assembly GCF_048771995.1). NCBI lineage: Eukaryota > Metazoa > Chordata > Aves > Passeriformes > Estrildidae > Taeniopygia > Taeniopygia guttata. The sequence goes on along the minus strand of NC_133031.1, from coordinate 35,992,776 downwards.
TGTTTTCACTCTGAGACCAATCGTGTTTCACCTCAGCAATAAAAGAGCAATACTAGTTGTTAATAAAGTTTTTTCATTCCTTGCCTTCTGAACTTGGAGTCCTTTCCATTCCTGTCCTGCCTCAACAGCGACAGAGGGGCAGCACTCGATGGTGTTCTGCCAAATTACAACGAGGATGATGAGGATGAAAGGGAATTCCCCCGGCAGTGGACGCAGGGGTGAGGAACATTCACTCAGCTCTGATGTTTGGAAGGTTTGCTGAGTTCCCAGCTCATCCCAGAGATAACTCCCAGTGCAGACAGCCCCAGGCAGGGCAGGGCTGGCTGCAGAGACTCGAGGGCTGTGCCCAGTTTGGGAAGGACCTTGGGATGCTCGAGCGCATCCAGAGGAGGCAGCGAGGCTGGAGAGGGGCTGGGAGCACAAACCCTGTGAGGAACGTTTGAAGGAGCTGGGGTTGTTCAGCCTGGGTTGTTCAGCCTGGGTTATTCAGCCTGTTCAGCCCTGTGAGGAACGTTTGAAGGAGCTGGGGTTGTTCAGCCTGGAGAAGAGGAGACTCAGAGGTGACCTCATTGTTCTCCACAACTCCTGAAGGGAGGTTGCAGACATGTGTGGTCGGTCTCTGCCCCCGGGCAGCACTGACAGAACCAGAGGACACGGCCTCAGCTACAGCAGGGAAGGTACAGGATGGACATTAGGAAAAAATTCTTCACCAAAAGAATAATAAAGCACTGGAATTGTCTTGCCAGGGAGGTGGTGGAATCACCATCTCTGGATGTGTTTAAAAAAAGACTGGACATGGTACTTGGTGCTATGGTCTAGTGAGGTGTCAGGGCATGGGTTGGACTTGATGATCTCAGAGGTCTCTTCCAACCTCATTATTCTGGGATTCTGGGAGGAACTGAAATCCCAGTTCCATGGCAGGGACACCTTCCCCTGGGCCAGGCAGCTCCAGCCCCTCCAGGCTGGCCCCGAGGGACTCAGCCCCGTTCCTGCTGCAACATCAGATGTGTGGGATGTGTGGGGTGATGTGTGGGGGGTGTGAGATGTGTGGGGTGATGTGTGGGATGCTGTCTGGGATGTGTGTGAGATGTGTGTGGGATGTGTGTGGGATGTGTGGTATGTGTGGGGTGTGGGATGCTGTCTGGGATGTGTGTGGGATGTGTGGGATGATGTGTGGGATGCTGTGTGGGATGCTGTCTGGGATGTGTGGGGTGTGGGATGCTGTCTAGGATGTGTGTGGGATGTGTGGGATGTGTGGGGTGTGGGATGCTGTCTGGGATGTGTGTGGGATGTGTGGGATGATGTGTGGGATGCTGTCTGGGATGTGTGTGGGATGTGTGGGGTGTGTGGGATGTGTGGGATGTGTGTGGGATGTGTGTGGGGTGTGGGATGCTGTCTGGGATGTGTGTGGGATGTGTGGGATGTGTGGGATGCTGTCTGGGATGTGTGTGGGGTGTGTGGGATACTGTCTGGGATGTGTGTGGGATGTTGGGATGATGTGTGGGATGCTGTCTGGGATCTGTGTGGGATGTGTGGGGTGATGTGTGAGATGTGTGGGATGTGTGGGATGTTGGGATGATGTGTGGGATGCTGTCTGGGATCTGTGTGGGATGTGTGGGATGATGTGTGGGATGTGTGTGGGATGTGTGGGGTGTGGGATGCTGTCTGGGATGTGTGTGGGATGTGTGGCTGGTCTCCTGCAGGGCCTGGGCAGGCAGGAGCTGCTGAAGCAGCTTTCCCCTGGAGTCCCAGGCTGTTTCTCAAGATCAGCTTCCCTGTGCAGCTGCTGTGGCTGATGGTTCCTGACGGAACGGGGTCCTGGAGCAGGATTCCAGCTGACGGGGTGTGGGCAGGTGTCACACTGAGCCACCGCTGTCACAGCCGCTGTCAGGGCCCTCCCGTCTGCCACAGGCCCAGCGAGGAGGTTCCTGCAGCATTCTGGGGTTTGACAAATCCCAGAATCCCAGAACCCCTGCGGTTGGGAAGGACCTCCAGGATCAAGAGCCCAAGCTGTGACCAGTCCCCACCCTGTCCCCAGCCCAGAGCTCTGAGTGCCACCTCCAGGAACTTTCAGCACCCCCATGGCTTTTCCAGAGGCAGATTTCCAGGGAACCCCGCTGGGAGCAGCTTGTCCCTTACCCAAGGAAAGGGGGGGTGTCCCTGAGCCCAGGTGAGCACACCTGTGTGTGCACAGGGAACCCTCAGGGCGCACCTCCCAGGTGGATTTTACTCCAGGATGGGCTGAGGAGCATCTCAGGCAGTGCAGAGCAGCCTCAGCCCGGTAATTAGTGGTGCACAGATGAACCTGGGAGATAATTGCATTACCTGAGGGGTCAGAGCATTCTCACATCGCTCTGTGCTCACAGCCTGCCCACAGACATGAGCCCGGATTCCTGCATTAGGCAGAGCTTAAAAGGAAATAAAACGTGGTGTGGTTTGAATTCTGCCAGCAGGACCAGCCCTGCACAGCCAGCCTGGCACAAATCAGCTCCTCAGCCATGTCTGAGGAAAATCAAAAGTCAGAAAGGGCTTTTTGCTTGTAACTCTTTGATCTTTGTTCCTTGGTCTCATCTGAGGGGAGACCTCCCGCCAGGGGCACCCAGCAACGGCAGTGAGGGCTCAGTGCTGAAAAAACAAGCAGAAAACCTCTAAAAATGGGGTTTATATTCTCTTAAATCTGCATTTCTCCATCCCAGAAACCCAGAATGGTTGAGAGGGACTGTAAAGCCCATCTCATTCCAGGTCTACCATGGACAGTGACACCTTCCACTACCCCAGGGGCTCCAAGCTTTTAAAATCTGAATTATTTCCACATCCTGTGTAACTTCATGAACTTCACAAACATACAAATCCCAGGCTGAACAAAAACTGCCCCAAAGCAAACAAAATAGCTCCCAAACTTTACTTAAGCATCAAGGTCAAAATCTGGACGTGGCCTTGTTGATGTCCCTTGGAAATAATGGATTTTGACATCCAAAGGTGAGGATTCATTTCCTAACCTGAAAAAAACCCACGTGGCACCCAGCACAAATCGTTCATTCAAACAGGGGTCGTTAAAAATGCAAACAAATAAAACAGGGAGCCTTGAGGATCAGGCAGAGGTGTGCTGAGAATATAAAAAACCCACCTATAAAACCACTCTTAAAAGCACCTATAAATAGCCTGTGACTTAACTTTACACATCTGTAATATATAAATAATAAGGGTTTTAAACTCCCTCATGGCTGAGCAATCACGGAGAAAGCCACTCCTGGAGACTCAGGACTACCAGAACTCCCTGCTACGCATTTTAAAAGCAAGCAGCAATTACCAAGTTGCCTGATCAAAGCTTTTAATGCCGAATTTTCAAAGCAATTTGTAACCATTAAGCAAATGTTTCAGCTCATGGGCAAGGCAAACATCGCTGTGCAGCTCCACTGAAGAGTTAAATTTGAGTAAAAGAGGAAAAATGAAACTTCCAGGGTTATGCAAAGAATTTGTAGCATTTGAACCAGAGCATAAAGCCCCAGTTCATCCTTTTCTGCCTTAAAGAGATGTGGAAGCTCCTGCCCTCCTGTAATTGTTTTTGTGATAATATTTGCATTATTTTATTGAGCAGGAGGAGAGTCACACTTTGAAATATCAGCACCAGTCCAGAAAACCATTATGAGAAGCAATTACTGCAGGTTACTGATTTGGAGCATCAGGGGAGATGGATTTTCTTTGGGCTTGGATTTAAATTTAAAACAAGAATTCTCTCAGACCCTGCACATCAGATTAATGCTAATAAAGCTCTGGAGGGGTTTGGCCCCTCTGGGTTGGACAGGGGGGTAAAACCCAGAATTGTGCTGAGCCCTCTCCAAACAGAGCCTTGGGAATGCCTGAGGCTCCTCATCCCTCAGGAGCCACCTGGATTTGGGTGTTTAGTGAAGGAAACACTGTGGGAAAAGATTAGGAGCAGCTTGGGACTCACTCCCAAGAGGAAAAATTCCAGTTTATCCAATATCCAACTCCAGGTGAAAAGTGGCATGAAGGTTTCAGGAATCTGGGACCTTTTCTTCAGCCCTGGGGTTGGTGGGAGCAAAAAAAGCTCCTGAATCCCCAAACCTGGGTTCAGAGCAGGGATTTGCCATCTTCCTGCCTGAATCCAAGGCTAAACCCAGTTTCAGAGCAGGGATTTGCCATTTTCCTGCCGGAATCCAAGGCCAAACCCAGGAGCTGGGATGTGCCTGCAGGGCTCTCCCAAAGCTCCCTGAACCCATTCCCAAGTTCCTGCAGGGACCACGATGTTCCTGCCTCTGGGGAGGAGAAAATCCGGGTTTTTATCACTTAGGAATATTGTCCAGGCTTGTCGGAGCCCAGCACACCCCTCTGGCTGCCCTGGCTGCCTCCAGACCCTGGCAGGAGCTCAGAGACCCTGGCACAAAAGTCACAAACACCCGTGGCTTCCATTTTAGCCCATGGGAAAAGCTGCAAACTCTGTGTGAGGAATTACAAACCACAAGGGTTTGAGTAGTGTGGTATTTGAATTAACACAGGGCGGAAAAGTAGAATTTTTGGGGTTTTTAGACTAGGATTCAAAGGGTCAGGATGGAGGGATTTGGGCGTGTCCTGACCTTCTTCTCCTTCTTCTTGCCCTCCACGTCGTGGTGTGATGATTTTCTATTTTAAAAGTTGCCTATATATATCTACATAACTTTTAAAAGTTTTCTATATAAAAAGTTATCTTTTAAGGTAGAGACACACTGTCCAACGTAAATGATAGATATTGGCATGTTATTGTAAACATAGCACAGGCAGTTTTTGGTATGCAAACCAGGAGTGAAGAGTTACGTGTGGATTGCTGCAGAAAATAACTGAATTCCACCCAAATGAAGGGGTGCAACCTTCAAACATCATCTCAGGTGGGAGAAAAACCCCTCCCATTCCTGCCCTTCCATGGACAGCAACACCTTCCACTACCTCAGGTTGCTCCAAGCTGTTAAAAACCTGAATTATTTTCATGTCCTGGTGATACTTCAAGTGTGAACACATCCAGCTGCTCTGGAAAAACACTGAAAATTAAAACAAATAAAATTTAAACACTCAAATTTCAGAGAATCCCAGCCTGGTTTGGGTCGGAAAGGACCTTAAATCCCACCCAGTGCCCCCCTGCCATGGCAGGGACACCTCCCACTGTCCCAGGTGCTCCCAGCGCCATCCAGCCCCTCTCCAGGTCCAGCTGGGGATGAATTTCACAGCAGAAATACCAATTTTTTCATTGAACGTGCAAAAATGAAAAGGATTAGTGCTTAATAGATGATCTTTCATCATCTGAATTTTAAATGCATTTTAGAGCAGCTTCATTATCCGCTCAGTGGAGCTTTATTTGTAGCAATGCTTCTTCCAGCAGCCCGAGGAGGGGTCAGCAGGAAAAAAAGGATTTGGTGGAAATTTAATTGCCCAACAAAGCAGAACAAAGTAAATTGTGGGAATTGTGAGGAATTATCACCAGTTTCAGAGGAGCCACAACACAGGGGCCAGGGATGGACAGAGGGGCCAGCATTCCAGGGGAGAATTCCTGTGGGATGGAGATCCAGGATGGAGATCCAGCATTGCCAGGAAAGAATTCCTGTGGGATGGAGATCCAGGATGGAGATCCAGCATTCCCAGGGGAGAATTCCTGTGGGATGAAGGTTCAGGATGGAGATCCAACATTCCCAGCAAAGAATTCCTGTGGGGTGGAGATCCAGGATGGAGATCCAGCATTCCCAGCAAAGAATTCCTGTGGGATGGAGATCCAATATTCCCAGGGGAGAATTCCTGTGGGGTGGAGATCCAGCATTCCCAGCAAGGAATTCCTGTGGGATGGAGGTTCAGGGTAGAGATCCAACATTCCAGGGCAGAATTCATGTGGAATGGAGATCCAACACTGCCAGGGGGGAATTCCTGTGGGATGGAGATCCAACATTCCCAGAAAAGAATTTCTGTGGGATGGAGATCCAGCATTTCCAGGGGGGAATTCCTGTGGGATGGAGATCCAACATTCTCATCAAAGAATGGAGATCAAACATTCCCAGCAGAATTCCCCATCCACAGAGCTTCTGCCTGTTGGGAATGCAGAGGTGCCAAAATGCCGGAAAAAAGAGGGAAGGGAAAACAAGGTGGTGGAAAAGCAGCACTGAAATGTGGGAAAAGGGAAAAGCAGGAATCTGCAGGGATCTGCACCTCCAGAGCTCATTTTTGAGGGTAAATCAGGATCACAGTAAAGAAATATGGAACTTCAGGAATCTTCCCTTTGGATTACACAGGGTTTGGTCTACCTGCAGGATTTGTGTGAATCCAATAAAATGAATAATTTATGGATGCCTGTAGAACCCAGTCCTGCCCTAAAGCACACACATGCTTTAAAATCCCAGTTTTTTTCAAACATTCTCTCCAGTTTGGTTTGCTCTGGATATTTTTGAGTTTGTTTTGGGGTTTTGAGGCGTTTTGGGGTTTTTTGCTGGTGATCACCCGTTCCAGCCCCAGCTCCTGCAGCATTCCCAGACTCCAGGTGGGCATTTCCATTCATCACACTCCAGAAATCCCAATATCCCTCTCAGGTGCCTCAAAGGGTGCTGGGGAGGAGGAGCTGCTGTGGGAACCCCTCTGCCCAGCTCTGTCTGATTTTGGGAAGGGAGCACTAGGAATAACCAACCCCAGAGCCTTGGGATCCCTCCGTGAGCAGCCTGCCTGCATGTATTGAACATTTTTTGGACATTTCTGCAGGCACAGCCCATCTCCAGGCTGCAGGACCAGGTGTGACAGGGAACAAGGGAGCCAGAAGGGATGGAGCAGCTTTGGGAATTGTGCAGCCCAGATCCCAACACCAGCATTGCTCCAGCACTCCGTGGTGCCCAGGCACTACTTACAGCCTGGGTGGCAGAGTAAATATTGTAAGGTATTTCCTTCTTTGTGCTGTGAAATTTCGTTGTCTCTGCCATTCCTGGAGGTTTTATTCCTGCTTTTTTCAGGAAGCTGGAAAAGAGCCCCTGGAATGAGCAATGGGCCTCCTGTCCCTGCCTGGGACCAGAGCAGGATTGTTCTCCCTGTCACACTCTGCACAAACTCCCCAGCCAGCCCCACTGGTTTGGTTTGTGCCATAAAATCCAGCCTGGAACCAGGGGGAGGGCGATGACAGAGAGGAGCTGAAATCACTGCAGGATTTTTTACACTTTTCCCTGGAATTATTCCCACCCTGGAAAATGAAGCAAGTTTTGCCATCTGCCCACAAACCTCTCTCTGTTTCCAGCTCTGGTCTCCATAAATCTCAAATTCCTATGGAAATCACAAGGATCCAAGGGATTGAATAAAGATGGATGAGGGCACCTCAAAGCTGGTGTGGGCTGGCAATCATCCACCTGCTTCCCGAGGCATGGGGCTGGGAAAAGAGAATGGAGAGGAGAGAAAATTCCCACTGCAAAAGTGCTCCAAATGACCTGGAAAATGAGACTTGTTTGGGTTTTGTTTTTTTTTTTTTCTCTTTGGAGAAGAGGGATGGCTGCAGCAAATAAATGGTGGAGGAAATTGCCTGGAGTTAATTACTTATCCTGTTTATTGCTGCGCTGCAATCAGACCGAGCTGGTTTCTAGACATCCTCTTAAATCCAAGGAAACAAACAGCAACAACGACTGGGAAATGAAAATATCCCCAAAATATCCCCCAAAATATCCCCAAAATATCCCTGAGTGTCTTGCAGACAGCACAGGGACATGGCACAGCTGCTCCAAGGTTCTCCAGATGTTTCATCCAGCAGGGATACCGGTGTGGAATTCCCCAGCCATGGAATTCTGTCTGTTTGGGAAACAAGAAGAAATTGGGGTAGGTTGTTTTCTTTCCCTTTGGTTCCCAAGGTTGCTCTGTGGTGGATTTCATTCCCTGCACATATTGGGGCCTTGTCCATAAGTCAGGGAATCTGGGAATGAGCCGATGCTCAAACCAAAGCACTTCCTCTGCCTCGGTGCGTTGTCACCTTCTCCACAAACCACCCCACAATTATTGCAGCATTGTTTATCCTCTTTCTCCAACACCGGGAATTCTCCTCTCCTGTTATGTGCCCTCATCACTTTCACACCCTGGAATTCTGGGAATTCTCTCCCTTGATTTGGTTTTTTTTTTTATAAAAATTGTGGAGACAAGCCACTTCAAGCTGGACTAAGCAGAGCCTGGACATTGGAGAAATCCCACAGCCAGGAACCAGGAGCTTTCCAGGGTCTTGCAGAATATTTCCATGGCTGTGACTTAGGGAGCCTGTGGGGCATGGTGAGCTGTGGAGGCTGAAATTCCTGCTCCACAAATAATAGTAATAATAGTAGCAATAATCATAATAATTAATAAATACACAAATGAATAAACTAATAAAACTAATACTAAAACTAAAACTAATAATAATAATAATAATAATAATAATAATAATAATAATAATAATAATAGTTTTATACACCCCAAAACCCCCCAATTAATTTCCAAACCATTTTGTTCTTCCATCAGTTAAACCCCAACTTTCTCTACCCGAATCCCTCACTTCTGACCTACTCCCTGATACCAATTTATTCCTAAAAAATACAAAACCATACATTTTGGGAAGCCTCCCAGGCACCCCAATGGCCCCATTTCATCTGTTGCATTATCGAATTCCACTGCAATTATTGGCCTTATTTCATATTTTAATGTAATTATGCTCAGCCTTTGCTCTAATAAACACCTGAACCAGGAATTCAGACGAGAAACTCAAACACTCAGAGCCTGCTGCAGAGAAAATGCTGAGAGAAAGGTGCTGGTGCTCCAAGAGCTCTGCTCCCCAATCAATACAGAATACATCCATAAATTAACAATCACTGCAGAGTCAAACAGTCATTACTGGAGGAACACTGCATAATTAAACCAGGGGAATGAATAACCAATTAAAATTTCATTTTCATTTTTGGTTCCTTTTTCAAGCCTTTGGTTAAAAAATTACCTTGGTTACCTGACTTTGTTTCTGCTGGAGGTGGCACTGGTCACGACTCCAAACACTGCAGGTTTTTAATGGGATTTGGGCCATACCTTGGGAAAGAGAAGGGAAAGGGAAAAGAAACGAGAAAAGGAAAAAAGGAAAAGGAAAAAAGGGTAAAGAAAGAGGAAAAAGGGGAGAAAAAGGGGGAAAAAGGGAGAGGGAAAGGGAAAAGGGGGGGGAAGGGGAAAAAAAGGGGGAATAAAAGGGGAAAATGGGAAAAAGGGGGGAAAAGGGGAAAAAGGTGGGAAAAGGGGAAAAAAGGGGAAAAAGGAGAAAAGGAGGGGGGAAAGGCGAAAAGGGGGGGGGGAGGGGGAAAAAAAGGGGGGGAAAAGGGAAAAAGGGGGAAAAGGAAAAGAAGAATGAACCCAAAGCAGATATTGCATTTGAAATTCTCAACATGAAAACTCAGAAAACACCTCCAAGATCATCCAGTCCAACCTTTGGCCTCATTCAACTAAATCAAATCAGCTTCTCCAGAAGCATCCAATAATTCCCCACAAATCTCTTGGCTGTTCTGCTGTTTTCCTGGGATAAATTCCAGACCAAGCCCCTTGCCTTGAAACACCAGCCTTTAAATCTCTCCCGTAGCACTCGTGGAGGGATGAAAGGAACAAGGAACAGCCACACAGAGATAAACTGGAGGAAATTATTTCTATCAGCAGCCCTTCCAGGGGCTGAAATACAGGAATTCATCCTTTTGGGACATGTCCAGGAGTTATACACTGAATTTTCAGCTATTTTGGGCAGGATTGACCTGGGTGCAGAAAAACTCTGGTTGGGTTTGGGGAGGCACCAGCAAAGGACACAAATTTCTGTGTCAGAAGGTCACACCCAGGAGCATCGTTGGTGCCTCACTTGGCCTTTGCTGCACAGGTCAGTGCTGGGAATTGAATTTCCCTCAGTTTTGCTCACTGCAGCTAAAAAAAAGCTTTTCAGCAGAGAGGGAAAAAGAAACAGAGCAAGTGGGGAAGGGAAAAGGGAAAAGAAATGGGAAAAGGGAAAAGGAAATGGGGAAAGAAAAGGGAAAAGGAATGGGAAAAGGAATGGAGAAAGAAATGGGGAATGAAATGGGGAAAGGGAGAAGAAAAAGGAAAAATGGAAAGAGGAAATTGGAAAGGGGAAAGGGGAAAGGGGAAAGGGGAAAGGGGAAAGGGGAAAGGGGAAAGGGGAAAGGGGAAAGGGGAAAGGGGAAAGGGGAAAGGGGAAAGGGGAAGGGAAAAGGGAAAAGAAAAAGGGAAAAGAAATGGGAAAAGAAAAACAGAAAAGGAAAAGGGAAAAGAAAAGGGAAAGGGAGAAGGGAAAGAGGAAAAGGGAAACAGGGGAAAGGGGGAAAAGAGGAAAAGGGAAAAGGAAATGGAAAATAAATGGGAAAGGGGAAAAGGGAAAAGGAAAGGGGAAAGGGAAAAGGGAAAAGGGAAAAGGGAAAAGGGAAAAGGGAAAAGGGAAAAGGGAAAAGGGAAAAGGGAAAAGGGAAAAGGGAAAAGGGAAAAGGGAAGGGAAAGGGAGAAAGGAAAGAGGAAAAGGGAAACAGGGGAAAGGGGGAAAAGAGGAAAAGGGAAAAGGAAAATGGAAAATAAATGGGAAAGGGGGAAAGGGAAAAGGGAAAAGGAAAGGGGAAAGGGAAGGGGAGAGGGAAAGGGGAAAGGGGAAAGGGGAAAGGGAAAGGGAAAGGGAAAGGGAAAGGGAAAGGGAAAGGGAAAGGGAAAGGGAAAGGGAAAGGGAAAGGGAAAGGGAAAGGGAAAGGGAAAGGGAAAGGGAGAAGGAAAGGGGAAAGGAAAAGGGAAATAGGGAAAAAGGAAAGGGGAAAGGGGGAAAAGAGGAAAAATCGGGAAAAGGGGAAAAAAACAGGAAGAGGAAAGGGGAAAGATACCCCAGATAATTCTCCTGAGTAAAAGTGAGCTGGAAAAGCTGAAAGCAAAGCCTGGCCCAGCTGTGCCCCGCCAGGAGCGGGACAGGCCCGGGGGCAGGAGGTGGGATGCTGCTGCTCACATCCAGGGAAGCAGTTAATGATATTTCTTACACAAATGTGCTTTATCACAAACTGCCTGAGTTTGCGCAGGTACAAAAAGAGTTTGCTCAATTGAGCTGACACGGGAGGTTTTATTGAGATAATAAAAGGAACTATCAGGAAAAATAAAAGATAGATCCTTGCTGGAATCAATCAAAAAGCCTTGAAGAGACTAACAGAAAAGCCAAGCGAGTTTTGCCTGCCAATTCAGGAGTTTAAAGGAAGAAGAAAATACATTTCAATTATGCAATCAAAGATCACTGAACGGTCCAAAGGCTATAAAAACAGGGGCTGAAATATTAAAATAGATAAATCTGAAATAACCCCAAAGACAGGCAGCTCAATAAAGACAACACCAGTGAGAAGTAATTACAGGGGGAGAAGTGAGCAGTTTGTGAATGAGTTCCCTGGGCCTCCGCCACTGCATTTGTGCAGGAACATTTTCTTCTGAAGGAATAAAAAGTGCAAGAAAGAAAAAAGCAGTGAAATACCAGGGAGGTTATTATGGATTTAAAGGGAATATTGGTAACATGTGAATGGGAGCTGTGCCCCATGGGAAGGAGCTTGGAGCATGAAGAGGAAAAGGGAAAGGACGGGTGAAGTTAAAAGTCATACTGGGAATTACTGGGAACTGAGAGAAGGAAAATTGTTTATCTTTAGAAGATAACAAAATTCTGATAGGCAGGAAAATTTACAAGCATGGAAAATTGAAGATTTTTACAGAGGACATGAAATTCCTTCTTCCTGGGTGTTGATTGAACGTTTATTGGTGCAAATCTTTCCCTGGTTTTCAGGCTGTGTTCAGTGTTCCCCGTTCCTCCCTGTGGGTTTTGTGTTCCGAGGATCTCCCTGCCCCACTGGAATTCTGTGTTTGCAGGGCACACTTCCAGTGCGGTGATGGAGCTGCTGGACAGCGATGCAAAATTCACTTTTATGAGGAATGGGAAAATTCATCCTCACAGTTGGAGTTTGGGGTCACAAACATAAACCATAAAATCCCAGGCTCCCAAAACTCACTCCAACTTCGAATATTGATCAGGGAACAGAGGGAGACAGCTCAGATGTGCAGGAGGGATCTTGGCTCCACCACACCAGGCAAATTTCCTTTTTTACCTCATTTTTGTAGGAAGCTGAGGACATTTTCTCCCCTGCAGTGCCCGGGCTGGGAATGCTGGTCACTTCACAGTCTCTGAAAGGCTGCTTAAAGACAAAACAGATTTGTTTCATCCATGAAGGAAAGCCCAGCAGGTGGTGGGAGCTGTAGTAATCCAAAATCCCCTTTTCCCAGCCCAAACCCCAGGCTGTCCCCCTGAGCTGAGCACAATCCACTAAAGCAGCAACTCCTCACTTTGGGAGTAATGAAAATCTGGCTACACTGACTTAAGGCAATTCGCAGTTGTTAAATTTAATTTCCCATCAATAAATATAATTACCTAATTCAATTTCTGCCTCTTAATAAAAATGGTTTCCAATGTCGTTAGAGCCTCGATCCCCAATATCTGAGGCTGCTCAGGATTATGGGCTGTGTAAATACAATTTCTGCAAGCAGATGGATTTTCCATGCAGATGGAGAAACACAAATTGGAATCAGTGGCTCTGGCAGCTTCCAACACCTTCAACCTGAAAAAAAGAGAAACAATAAAGTTACAGAGGTTTTTTTTTAATCTATCTTGCTGAGGAAGGAAAAGCTCTGCTTGTGCTTTCTTTAAATTGACAAGGCTTAAGGTGTTCCTTTTCAGGGATTTAATTAGCTAAAATATATCCCCAGCAGAAAAATTAGGAGTGTCCTCGAGGTTTATTTGACACTCTGCAAACACTGGAGCTCCCTCTCGAGAGGGAAATTTCCTGCCTGGAATGATGGTGCAGGTTTAATGGAGCCACTTGACCACAGCTCTGACAGCCAGGAGAGGATTTCTCCTCACAGATCCCAGTCAAAATGTGATTATGATCAAGGCCTGGAGCTGCACAGGGGGTTTGGCTGGATAATGGGAAATTTCTCCATGGAAAGGGTTGGCAGGCACAGGAGGGGCTGCCCAGGGTGGAGTCACCCTGCAGGTGTGCAAGGGTGTGCATGTGGCACCTGGGGACAGGGAGAGTGGTGAATGTGGTGGTGGTTTGGGTTGGGAGGGACCCCAAATCCCACCCAGTGCCCCCCTGCCATGGCAGGGACACCTCCCACTGTCCCAGCTGCTCCAGCCCCAGTGTCCAGCCTGGCCTTGGGCACTGCCAGGGATCCAGGGGTGCCACAGCTGCGCTGGGAATTCCATCCCAGCCCTGCCCATCCTGCCAGGGAACAATTACTGCCCAATATTCCATCTAAATTTTACCTTTTTTAAATTTAGCCATATTTCAGCATTTCAGGGACTTAAGAAAACCACCCTGTTCTGGAAGGCAGCAGACCCAAATTTCACATCTAGGCACCATCATCTCCCCTGAAATAATCCAGAATTACCTATATTTGGAAACATACCAAAAAAGAATTTAATTGAAAGCCATTTTTGCCATGTGGATTGCTAGTAAGGAACACAATTCAATTTCAGAGTGAGAAGGAAAGTGCAGGAGCAAAATTCCTGAGGGGGGGGGGGGGAGGTAAGAAAACAATAAATTAAGAACCCCAGAACTTTTCCTGACCAGAATCTCCAGCTGCTCTGGGCACCTGTGCCAGGGCTGCCCACCCTGCCAGGGAACAATTCCCAATTCCCAATCTCCCATCCAGCCCTGCCCTGGCAGTGGGAGCCATTCCCTGTGTCCTGTCCCCCATCCCTTGTCCCCAGTCCCTCTCCATCCTTCCTGTGGCTCCTGCAGGCCCCGTGAGGCCACCCTGAGGTCACCCCACACTTCTCCCCTGCAGGTTCCATGCTCTGATCATTGGGTGCCTCCTCTGGATTCTCTGCAGCAGCTCCAGGTCCCTCTGAGCCGGGCCGGCTCTGCAGGTGGGGCTCACCTGGGCAGGGGCACCATTCCCCTTTCCCGCTGCCCACAGGGATATTTGGATCTCTCCTTGGCCAAAATCTCCTCTCTGTGTCCCCCTTCCAGGGCTGTGTAGAAATTCCCACTTCAGGGATGGATTTTGAACCTCAGCTTGGGCCCCTCAGGCCCTGCTCAGTGAGATTCCAGCACTGCCACCAGCTGCCACCTGCAATCCAGCCACTCCTGAGCACCAGGAGAGCAGGAGAAGAGAGGAAAAAAGGGAATGAAGGCAGCCTGGGAAAAAAACTAAACCAGAGAAAAGTTTGCAGAATACAAATCAGAGCTCAACCACAGCTGGTGTGGAGCTTTTAATTGCTTTTAAGGGAAGCAATTCCCCGTGGGCTGGGAAGATGGGACAGCTTGAGGTCTGCAGTCATTTACCAAGACTATTGTTCCGAGGAGCCTTCAGGCAGAATCACTTCTCTCTTTGCTGGGCTTTCTTTCTTTCCTTTTTCATATTATTTAGCTGTGGGAAGCATCATTCCAGCCTGCCATGTTCAAATTTGTTTTAATTTTCCTGGCAATGAGGCCAGTTCTGATGGAATGGGGGGTTCTCCCAGCAGGGCAGGGATCTGATGGCACCAGGCTGGGCTGGCTGGGGCAGGGACACCCCCAAACCCCACCTGCAGCTTCCCAGCCTCCACTTCCATGTGCTGGGAATGCATTTTCCAGCTGAACAAAAATGGTGTTTGCTCCCTTCATGCTCTCTCTCCCCATTCCCAGACACTGGACCCACATCCCAGATTTTCACGTGGAAAATCAGACTCCAGGCTCAGCCTCAAGCCCAGTCCAGATCAAAATGGACAAAGTGAGCCCAGGAATCCCAGGAGGCTGGGGAAGGAAGGAAGGCAGGAGCCCCTCCTGGGGAAGGCCTGGGAATGTGGTACAGTCATTTTAACCTTCAGACCCCCTGAACACCCAGGGCTGATTCCTGGGATCAGAGATGAGAGAAAACAGGGAGAGCTGGTGATTCTGTGGGATATTTTCTCTCTGAATTGGGTTATTGGTGTGTTCTGTCAGCCCATCCCAGATGTCCACCAAGGGGCAGAGGGAATTCCCCACCAGGAGAAGGTTCCTCAGCCAGGAACAGTGAGGGCAGAGTTTGGCCACGTTCCTCAGCAGAGCCCAAAGTGCCTCTCCAGGAATCCCAGCAGCCACAGGAGAGCTCTGGGGTGGTTTTTGGGGATCCAGTTCCCTCTGCACTCCCCCCTGCAGCCCCTCAGGAGCACAGGAGCACTTCCAGCCCAGCTGAGCTGGGGTCAGCCCTGGGCTCCACACGGGGCTCTGTGCCCAGGGTCCCCAAGAAAACTGTGAAAGAAAACCAAAAATTGCTGGGAAAACCATGGATCCAACACTTCTGGCTCTCTTTTATCACCATTGAGCATACACCAACATTTGTCTCTCTTTTATCACCATTTTCATTATTGATGGGGGCTAATGCCAGCTGGGATCATCAATTAACCCACATTAATCAAAATTCACCACAATTCACCATTTCTGGGAAGTGTTTGTAACAAGGACACTCTTTCCATCTTCCTTTCACTCACCCTTTGTATGAAGGGAGCAAACAGCAGCTCAGGACAAGCTGTGCCCATCCATCCCCTGCACAGTCCTCATGCAAAACCCTTCCCTGACAAGTCCCCAGTTTCCCCCACACCTCCCTTTTATCCTGTGCTGGCCTGACAGCACCTGCTTTATCTGGCACCAGGGGCTGTTTTTCATGGCCAAGTTGATGCACTTCTTTTCTTTCCCCCTTTTCTTCTCTTTGTCTTTCCCTTTTCCATAATTCATTCCTTAAAGATAACAGCATTGGCAGTGAAGAAGTGCATCTGAACTCTGAGAAACTCCCCCAAAGCTCCTCAGCCACTCTGAGGAGCCTGCAATAAATCAGGTGTTTCACCCAGCCCGAGCAGACAGGCTGAAAGCAGGCAGAAATAACTGCAAATGAAGTGACTTTGTTCTAAATGCAGCCCAGTCAGGTTGTTCTGCTGATACTGCAGAAATATCGTGCTCTGAGTTTCCTTCCTCTCCATAAGTTTCTTCCTCATCACACTCCTGACTCGGTTGGGATTATCTCACAAAATGTAAATTGTGGGAATCCAACCATGGACAGAGTTGTCAAAGAAATGTTCTTGGCTCAAAAAGGAGGGGGAGATGTGGGAATCCAGGGCTTCCCTCTGGCTGCCCTGGCAGGTCTGGGACCCTGGCAGGGGTCAGGAACCCCCCTGGACAGAGCCCCCAGAGACACTGGCTGTGATCTCTGTCCATGGAAAAGAGTTTTCAATCTTACAGGATGAATTACAAGCTCTGAGTGTTTGATATAAGTAATAATTAAGTGTGGCACGGGTTCAAAAGTAAAATTTTAGGATTCTAGATGAGGGGTCCAAAGGGGACAAGATGGAGGAAATTGGGTGTGCCTTGTCCTTTTTCTCCTTCTTCATGCCCTCCATGTTTCACTGTGGTGTTGGCATTTTTCTGTTGGTTCAGGCTGGGGACACACTGTCCAACGTAGGTGACAGATATTGGCACGTTATTGTAAATCCAGCACAGGGAGTTTGTGGTATTTAATGTTTGTACCATCCCACTGAGGGCAGAGCCCCACACGCTGCCCTGCAGGACAGAGCTGCGGCAGGGCAGCAGAACATGTTAGAGAGAAACAGAATAAACAACCTTGAAACCAGCACAGACCAATTATGGCTTCTGCTTTGGCAGCGGGGCTGACAGACAGAGACTTTCTACAATCTCGGGATCATTTAAATACCACAGATTCTGACAGTAAATATCAGCTTCTTTTGTGTGGCTGCAGCTCTGCCGTGGGTTCAGCTGGTTTTTGGGGAACTTTGGGTTATTGTGCCCAGAAGAGAGCGAGGCAAAGGATGAGGCTGTGGTTTTGGGGGAGAAGGGTTTCAGCAGCAGCCTCTGTGAAGTGGTGGGTGCTAAAGGACATCACCCCATCCCCTGAGCACTGGGGGGTCAGGGTGAGCCTGGGGGGCCCTGGGGGCTCTGTGCTGCTTGGAGAAGGGCAATGGGAGAGGGAGGGGTTCAAACAGCAGCCCAGATGGACTCCGGGATCCACCACAAGTCCCTCCTGAACTGACACAGTCTCCCTCCTCACAGCCCCAAACAAAGGCTGCCCCTGGGGTTTATCTAGCCCAGCCTGGCCAGGAAATGGTGATCCAGGGCAGCACAGAGCACAGAACCTTCCCCTGACCCACACCCTGCAAGGGCAGGGCGGTGGAGCTGTGCCACCAGCACCTCCCTGTGCCAAAACAGCTGGGATGATCTGATTCCCTGTAATTTTATTAATTACCTCTTCACTCTGCCACTTGAGATCTCCTCCAGCAGCTCTACACTTTAATTAAAGCCTCGCATTGTTTCTCTCCTGGAGGTGCTGGGTTTTCTGGTGCTCCCAGGAATTTCAGTGTACAAAGCCCAGCATCCCTGCAGGGCTCCTGCTTGGAGAGAGAGACAATTGTCATTCCCAGTCCAGGCTTTTGCACCCATCCCAGCACAGGAAAAACCTGGTGGAGAGAGTCCAGAGGAGTGCCCTGCTCTGCAGCCAGGCCAGGAGAGTTCACCTGGAGGAGAGAAAGATCCAGGGAAACCTGAGAGCCCCTTCCAAACTAATTCCAGCCATAAAAAACCAAACTTAATTTCCTTCTTTATCCAACATTTCACCACTGACCTCTGCTTTCTCCTGAACAGTGAAAACTCTATTTGCAATTATCCACGGGAACAAGCCAGGTTAGTCCAGGGCTGTCCTTGAATACCATCAGACTATAAATGCAAATGCTGAAGTGCTCAGAACCTGCCACTTTCTGCTTCAAATACATATGAACACCAGGAAAAAAAAATTTAAAAATCCCGGGGATGACAATTTCCCCTTCCCAGAGGGTTTCTGAGAGCCTCTCAGCATTCAGAGAATTCCTGGAATTTCTCCTCTCTCGGGCTGTTGTACCTTGGCAGGAAGGTGCTCTCGCTGAGCTGCCCCTGGAGGAACTGGGCTCAGAAACGCCCATCAGAGGAGTTCCTGTTATTTACAATAATTATTATGAACCATCTCCTGGAAAAGATCTGCTTTATTCCGACAGCCCCTAAGGCTGATGGCTCCAATGAAGGATTTCAGCATCAACTGCCTGCTGTAAAATTCACGACAGAACGGTTGGGTTGGAAAGGACTCCAGTTCCCAGAATTCAAGTCTCATTTTCTGGGGATATTTGATCCCAGCAAGGGCCAGCTAAACAAGGTAATTTGATCCAAAGCCTGGGGATGCAGCATGGAAAACACAACAGCAGCTGATTTACTCCACAGCCTCAGAAATGTTTTCACTCCAACCCTGGCAGACAAATGGAGAGCTCAGCCCAGGATCTCCAGCAGAGCTGTAGAAACAATTGATTTTTCAGTTCAGTAGCCAAATTGGAAAAGTAAATAGTTTGAAATTACCCAGAATGGGGTTTTTGTTGCTTTTCTTGTTGAATTGAAACATAGGCTGAGGATCTGCAGCTTCTCCAGCACCTGGCCAGGGGGATTTTCCAGCCCACACAGGAATGGTCAGGATTGAGCACCTTGATCCCTCCAGAAAAGGGTTTTTGTCATCACCTGAGCGTGTGTGGGAGGAGGGCAGTGTCTGTCTCCCTGCTCTTGTTCCCATGGGCTCCAGCACCTCAGAAAAGCCAGGAGCAGGTTTGCTCCCACCATCCCTGCCTCACACAGGTGATGGAATTATCGCCCATGGAATTATCGCCAGTGGAATTACCGCCAATGGAATTACCAACAATGGAATTATTGCCCCTGGAATTATTGCCCATGGAATTTCTCCCAAAGCCCCGCATAGTGCCAGCTGGGAGCTGCCAGCTGCAGAGCAGCACAGGGAGAAGGGCTGGGATCCCCCTGGGAGTGCAGGGAAAGCTCCAAAGCCCTGGGCCTCTGTGTCCCAAATGGAAACAGGAGTTTCTCGTGCTTGGGGCTGAGGCCAGCAGTGGATCCCTCCAGGAAGGATCAGCGCAGGGAAAGCTCTGCCTGCGCTTGTCTGGAGTTTCCCAGACTCCAGCAGCTTCCAGGCACACTTAGTGCCTATTTATCAGCCTTTGATGGAGAATTTTCCTGATGTTTCAGCTCTTCCAGGACACCTTGACCAGCTAGTAGCCATCAGCTGAGGGGTCAGCCTTCCCTCCTGGGTTTGGAGCTCAACCACAGCCACAAAAACCAAACCAAACCAAACCCCACAAAACAAAGCACCCAAAATCAACCCCACAGAGAAAAAAGCCACCCAAATAAACCCCACAGAGAAAACCCCAACAGAACACAACAAAAATTAAAATTGCACCGATGTTTCTGATTGGTTCCAGGAAACCAACAGCCCCGTTTCCCAGGATTTGGATGGAAAACCAAACACATCAGAGCTTAAATTGCTCTCCTACAGCTGGAGCTGCACCACTGAGGCTGGAGAAACCTGCCAGCCCATCGAGTCCAACCAACTGGGGACAAATCCCACCTTGTCCCCAGCTCTGAGTGCCACCACCAGGTGACAGCTCCAGGGATGGGATCCAACCCTCCCCGGGCAGTTCCAGTCCCTGAGCCCCTTTCCATGGGGAAATTCCTGCTGTGCCCACCCTGAGCTCACCTGGCCCAGCCTGGGGCCGTTCCCTCTGCTCCTGTCCCTTGTTCCTCCCCCAGCTCCTGCCAGGAGTTGTGCAGAACCAGAAGGTCCCCCCTGAGCCTCCCTTCCCCAAATTTGTGTGGGTTGGTGCAGAAGGATTCCAGTCCCTGGCACCACCAAATTCCCAGGGTTGGCACCCACACAGATCCAGAACATTTTGCAGGCTGACAAAACCAGCAGGAAGGAACTGGGAGCAGGGAATGGTTTTTCCCTGCTCAAGCCAAGACACAAGTGAGAGCTCTCAGCCCAAGCCAGTCATAATGATTAACCATAAACTGCAAATTATTACTAAAAATTACTGAAAAAATTATCTCTGTTTTGAATCAGAAATGCAAAATCTGTGAGTTCTGCTTTATATTTATTTAGAAAGATAATAATCTCCTGAAGATAATAAGAAATGCTTTGCCAAACACTCAGAGATGCTCTTTCCAGTATTTTCTTAAAACTAATCAAGTTCGAAATCCCAAGTTTCCTTTTATAAATAAGGTCATAAAATGCCTTAAAAATCTCCCAGGAAATTCATGGAAATTTATTCAGTCTGGTATGAGAGAGTAAATCTCTGTTATGCTTGTGGATCCTTCCCCAATCCATGTACATTTTAATTAAGCCCATTAATTTTACAGGATTGCTGCTTGTTTGTTGCTGGATTGTTGCTCTGAAGAAAGCAGCTTTTTTCAATGGAAATTAAATTCCAAGAGCTTCAAAGTAAGTTTTGATACCGACCAGCACTGAAACCAGCACTGAGAAACACAAAATATTTCCTGCTGCATAGAAAGCTTTGTTTGGTTTCTTGTTTGTACAACAGCATGAAAAAGATCCTTTATTTTATTATGGGTCCACTGGGAAAATCCATGTGCTTCTTCAGGCTCAGTGTCATTCCAAAGGATCCTGATCCATTACCTACTACCTAAGATTATTGGAGGAATTTCCATCTGTCATTGTGGCTTCCAGGCCCAATTTCCTAAATTTCTAATCATACCCTGACCTGGTTTGATTATTTTCAGCAACTCTTCCACCTCTGACATTCGATTTTATCTCAATCGTTATCAGCACTCAAAAATTCAAAGCTAATTAAAGCATCCTCAGGGAACAACGGCTTTGTAGTTTGGCAGATATTCCATAAAACTGCTCAGGACTAGGTCTGAAAGCTTAGAATACTAAAAATAAGGAATGGTTTGGGCTGGAAGGGACATAAATCCCACCCAGTGCCCCCCTGGCATGGCAGGGACACCTCCCACTGTCCCAGCTGCTCCAGCCCCAGTGTCCAGCCTGGCCTTGGGCACTGCCAGGGATGGGTATCCACAATTTTCCTTGGATATTATTCTCACTATTGACACAAAATCCACACAAAACCCATCATACAACAAGTTCAGCGAGGCAGACTTGAAAATCTCTGTTCTTCCTGCCTAAATTACTGTCAGCACTAGGGAAAAAAAAAAAGCCAAACAACAACTTACTTCAGTGTAGGGACTTAAATTGTCAGAAGAATTCCTTGTGTCTCCATAAAGTGAACATAAATCCTGGCAAAATCCATTCTCTACCCAAAACAACTCATTCTCCAGGTTGTGTTTTCCCAGGCTGCCTCCGGAACCTGTCTGGGAGGAAAATGAAGAACGAGTACATGAAGGAAATCATAATTTACAAGATGTTCTGAAGCCAGGATGCATTTAAAACAACTGGAATTTGAGATTTGCTTGTCAGGGAAAAAAAAAAAAAATAAAGAGCTAACAAGAAAACCATGTAAATGCTGTGCATTTGTTTTGTTCCTGCTAAAAATGCTGGAAGTGTCTGACAAATGCCGATAATGAGCTCCCATCTCCAGGTGGAAGGAAAGGGAGATTTGTTCAGGGCTGCAGGGAGTGGAAGAGCAGGGAAAACATGGAAAAGCAGAGGCAGCACCAACAGGAGCTCTGAGTCTCTCTGCATGTTTTCCTTGGAATCCAAGGAATAAACTGGTTTTTTGTTGGGAAAAAAATTCATTATCAAGAAGGGTAGAGCATTGTGGCTTGTGAGGTTTATGTCCTCTGGCAAGAGAAGCAGAACCCAGAATTCCAGACTGGTTTGGGTGGAAAGGGACATTAAAATCCATCCCATCCCACCCCTGCCATGGCAGGGACACCTCCCATTGTCCCAGGCTGCTCCAAGCCCTGTCCAACATCCCTTGGGCACTGCCAGGGATCCAGGGGCAGCCACAGCTGCTCTGGGCACCTGTGCCAGTGACACAGAACATGGTAAAAGACCCAAAATGAAGGAAAATGTTTTGAAATATTATTTAAAATACAAATAAAATTCATGCCAGCTAAGAGCAAAGCCAAGCTCCAAAGCCTTGAAGTTCTCCATGGGTGGAGAGGGAGAGCATCTTAAAGTAGATCCAGGCTTGATCCACACAGGAGCTGGAAAATGTGATCCATGTGGGTCCCTTCCAGCTCAGGGTATTCCAGGAGTTCTCCTGGCACTGCCACCTTCACCTCCCATCCTGTGCACACCACTTGTGGCTGTTGCCCCTCCAATCCCACTGCCATTTCTGTGGCCTTTGGGTGTCCAAGGTCCCTTTTTTGGGCTCTCTCCTTTCCTTCACCAGAAATGAATATTTTCTCTCAATCACCAAACAAAAAAGGTTGAACTAAATCTCACAGAATCATGGAAAACCCTGAGCTGAGACCCACAGGGATCATCCAGTCCAGCTCCTGACCCTACACAGGACACCCTAAAATCCCACCCTGTGCCTCAGAGCGTTGTCCAAATTCATCAAAGGCTTGCCCATGGTGAATTATTTTAATGATTGGAAGAGAAAATCTCAGTCCTACAGAATTCTGTCTCCCCCACTGCCAGTCCAGGCCTCAAAAATTATGCAAAAATCCCAACTCCTCCTTCCAGCCGCACTCTAAACCCTCCCAACAATTGCTACTCTCCATTTCCAGCTCGTCGCCCAAGGCTCCTAAAACATCATGTGGGGATCTGGAAGCCCCATTTCAAACAAATTGTTTTAATTAAAACAGTAATTTCCAACCCCGAGAGATGGAAACTATTAAAGAGCTGCCAGGAGGGAGAGGCACTAATGGAGAGCAGTGAGCAATTACAGCCAAGCTGCCGCTGGTTCTCTGGGAAAAGGGCTGGGAAATTCCCCTTTTCTCTGGGAAAAGGGCAGGCAAATTCCCCTTTTCTCTGGGAAAAGGGCTGGGAAATTCCCCTTTTCTCTGGGAAAAAGGTTGGGAAATTCCCCTTTTCTCCAGGAAAAGGGATGGGAAATTCCCCTTTTTTCCAGGAAAAGGGGTGGGAAATTCCCCTTTCCTCTGGGAAAAAGGTTGGGAAATTCCCCTTTTCTCCAGGAAAAGGGATGGGAAATTCCCCTTTTTTCCAGGAAAAGGGGTGGGAAATTCCCCTTTCCTCTGGGAAAAAGGTTGGGAAATTCCCCTTTTCTCCAGGAAAAGGTTGGGAAATTCCCCTTTTCTCCAGGAAAAGGGCTGGGAAATTCCCCTTTTTGCTGGGGAAAAAGGCTGGGAAATTCCCCTTTTCTCTGGGGAAAGGGCAGGCAAAATCCCCTTTTCTCTGGGAAAAGGGGTGGGAAATTCCCCTTTTCTCCAGGAAAAGGGCTGGGAAATTCCCCTTTTTGCTGGGGAAAAAGGCTGGGAAATTCCCCTTCTCTCTGGGAAAAGGGCAGGCAAAATCCCCTTTTCTCTGGGAAAAGGGATGGGAAATTCCCCTTTACTCCGGGAAAAGGGCTGGGAAATTCCCCTTTTCTCTGGGAAAAGGGCAGACAAAATCCCCTTTTCTCCGGGAAAAGGGGTGGGAAATTCCACTTTTCTCTGGGAAAAGGGCTGGGAAATTCCCCCTTTCTCTGGGAAAATGGCTGGGAAATTCCGCTTTTTGCTGGGGAAAAAGGCTGGGAAATTCCCCTTTTCTCTGGGAAAAGGGGTGGGAAATTCCCCTTTTTTCCAGGAAAAGGGGTGGGAAGGCAGAGCCCAGAGTAGCAGCTCCCACAGCATTCCCAGATCCCAGGATCCTCCTCCCAGAAAGGCTCAGCAGCTCCTTCTCTCAGGTGGTGAGTCCTTGGGAAATAAGGGGAGGGATCAGGGATGGGAGGAAGGTATCAAGCTGTGCCAAGGTAAATTTAGGTTGGATATCAGTAAAAAGTTATTTACAGAAAGGTGATAAAGTTCTGGAATGTTCTGCCCAGGGAGGTGTTTGAGTCACCATCCCTGGGTGTGTTTAACAAAGCCTGGATGTGGCACTGGGTGCCATGATCTAGCTGAGGTTGGACTCGATTTTGGAGGTCTCCTCCAACCTGGAGATTCTGTGAATTCTGTGAATAAATCTCCCCTCCACAGAGCAGCTCCTCAAAACAACAGGCAGAGAGGAAGGCAGGCAGGAAATGTTTTAACTGGTGCAAGTGAAGGCTCTGTCTCAGACAACTCAACTGTGTGGGCTTCTCCCACACAGCCAGGACCTCGGGAGGATGTGGTTGGGATGGGCCACAGCTCAGAAGAATTCAGAAATGTTCAGAAAGTTCATGTGCTCTTTTTCCCATAAAATGGATCTTATCCATTTAAACCCTAAATGAAATTCTTGGGGGCTTCCCTTGAAATGTCAGTGTTAGCCAAAAGAAGAAAAGAAAAAGCTTTCCTCAAAATATTTTTCCAAGTTGTAAATGGAAGGAAAACAAGAAGAATATGCTGCAAAAATCAACAACAGCAATTTGAATAATTTATCCACCTGTCTTCTTCCAAAATGAACCGCCCCCATTATCCTTTCTAGTTCTGGATTATTTAAATTCAAATCTCAGAAGGCAAAATCTGCTTCACGTCCCAAAGGTCAATATTTCTAATCTACACCAGTTTCATGCTTGAGGGCTGAATTTACACCATATATGTGACTTGAAGGAATTTTACTGCTGTTCTGACCTCTGGAATGCTCCTGTTCCAAGGAAGTGCTGGTTTGGATGTAGAGCTCCAGGTCCCCACTGTCCCAGAGCCAGGGCCTGAAAGGAGAATGCCCAGCTGGAAACCAACCAGAGAGTGGCATCTAAAAATAAATATAATTGTATTTTCCACTCTGATCTGCTGAAGTGCAGAAGGAGAGAATCATGGAATGTTTTGGATGGGAAGGACCCCAAATCCCACCCAGTGCCACCCCTGCCATGGCAGGGACACCTCCCACTGTCCCAGCTGCTCCAGCCCCAGTGTCCAGCCTGGCCTTGGGCACTGCCAGGGATCCAGGGGTGCCACAGCTGCTCTGGGTACCTGTGCCAGGGCTGCCCACCCTGCCAGGGAACAATTCCTGCCCAATATTCCATCTAAATTTTACCTTTTTTTCATTTAGCCATATTTCAGCATTTCAGCGACTTATCATTCTCAAGAAAACCACCCTGTTCTGGAAGCCAGCAGACGCAAATTTCACATCTAGGCACCATCATCTTTCTTGAAATTATCCAGAATTACCTATATTTGGAAACAGACCAAAAAATAATTTAATTAAAAGCCATTTTTTCCATGTGGATTGCTAGTAAGGAACACAATTCAATTTCAGAGTGAGAAGGAAAGCATAGGAGCAAAATTCCTGAGGGGGCGGAAAGTAAGAAAACAATAAATTAAAAACCCCAGAACTTTTCCCAACCAAAATCTCCATTTTTTCTTTTTCTGTCAATAACACCCAGTTTTCCCCTGGGTTTCCCTTCAGGAAGCCCAGAGCAGCTGTCTGCACCCAGAGTAGCTCATTCCCCCAGGAATTCCCGTCAGGCTGCAACCTCCTGGAGGCAGCCAGGAGGAGAAGAGAAAAGTGGGATTTTTGTTGACAATTCTCTCCTTGCTCAACTCCAAGTTCATTAAATCCCAGGAATATGAAGCTACCATAGCAGGGAGTGCCGTGTGAGGCCCTTTTTCCCTCATTCACAGCCCCGGTGTCACCAAGGGACACGAGCGGGTGACGCTGTATTTCAGCCCTGGCTCTGCTGCAGGAATTAAATAACATTAAACAGAATTACCAGGGCTGCAATCACGGGCAAATCAGGCCTCTTAAATCCCACTGAAGGATGTTTAACCAGACATCCCACAAGGGCAAACAGATAAATTAAGGTTTCCCGTTGCAATCCTGGGGACAACGGGAGAATGCTAAGCAGGGAGCGCGAGGGACGTGTCGGAGCAAAATGTTTTGCCTTATTTTTAATTTAAATGTAGTTATAGAGATGAAGAGCCTGGAGGCACCAATCAAAGCTCACAGGGTGAATTAAGTCCTCTGAGCACACCGAAATCACCACTGCCCAGCACCGCTCGAGTCGTCCGAGGAGGAATTCTTTCAGTACAAAGTCGCTTTTTGCCTTTCATTTTTTTAAAAGTGTTTTCAAAAAACATGATTTCTCTTCGGCAAAGGAACCCTTTGAAGCGGCCCAAATAGCCTTTGAAGTGAAAATAGAGGAGTAATTTTGTATTCATGCCCCCTTTTTCCCTCCCCCCACTCCCAAAAATGAAGGTGTAGAAGTTGGTGAAAAATTTATATCCCAGAATAGGCGGCTCAGCTCGTGATATCAGAGGCGTTCAAGGGAACAAAATGGCACTAAAATGGAAGTGGAGAGGTCCTCGGGTGCAAATCAAAGACATGGGATGGAAATGCTGCTTAATTAGTGCAGACGAAGAGGCACGAACTGGAAGGCAGAAGGCTGCAATGTAGAAAATTCAGGAGGCATTAATGGGCTGGTGAAAATGTCGCTCTTTGGAGCTGTCAGCCTCACTTAGAAAGCTAAAAAATTTATTAAACCTCAGTGAATGTTGCTTTTCTCAGTCACAAAGGCCATTAAGAACTCCTGGAAGTGGTGGATGCCACACAGTCCATTAGCAGCTGGATGTTAACGCTGTTCTCTCCCTCCTTCCATCCCCATAAATGTATTTCTCTCCTCTAATATTTCCTAAGAGGCTCCTGTGGCACAGATTTTCCCTTGTACATCTTTCCTCAGCCTCAGAACAGATGAGACTGGCTGGTCTCACTCAGAAACTAAAAGTTTTCAGGTAGTTCTCTGCGGAATGATGAAATATCCCACAGGTTCCAGAAAATTGGTAAATACAGGCTCCTGCTTCCATAAAAAGCAATTTATTAAACACAAATGTTCGGCAATGTGAAGTGTTTTACTGCTGCAAATTCAATACTGCTTGAAACACACTCTGAAGTCAATAACCCAGCAGTAAAAGCAGCAGCACACACACAAATGTCTCATCTTATTCCACAAGCCACCATTTCCTCCCACACAAAATTCCCATCAAAACATCGGCTTCAAATTCTTACCTGAGCTGTCCAGTTGAAGAAACAGCAACCTGTTTTTTTATTTTTACTTTTTTTTTTTTTAAATAATTCCTCAGCACTTAAATCCCTTTTCATGTATATTGGATGTTTAGGAAGAGGGAAATAATTTTCCTAGGAAAGAAAAAATATCATGCAAATAAATCATGCAACAGGAAAGCTCATAAATCTGCATTTATATTGGAAGTAAAACTGAACTCACCAGAGGTGATTTACTGCCTCTAATAATGAATGTGACTATTGGGTCCTTAGATTTTCATTAGCGTGGTGAAAGAATTTATTTTATGTGCAAATATTTAAATACCCATAGAAAGTAAATGTAAAAATATTGCAAGTATTAAGCCTCCAATTACTTGGAGTTATGTGAAAATTCATTGAAAAATAATTTCCTGCCTGCAGAAAAATAGATTGTCAAAATCTGGGGTTTCTGCTTTGCCAGGGAACCCGAGGAATTTGATGGCTTTGTTTGGAGCCTGGATGAGGAAATGGGAGCATTTCCCAGAGAAGCAGGCAGGGAGCAGCCGGCACTTTGGACAGGACAAGTTTGGGGATTCCTGGTGAATCCATTGCTCGGAATCCTTCTCCAGCATTGTTAAGGCTGGAGGAGATCTCAGAGTCCAACCACCCCAGCACTGCCCCGTCCCCAGGTGCCACATCCCAGGGCTGTGACATCCCCCAGGGATGGCGGCTCCAGCCCTGCCTGGGCAGCTGGGCCAGGCTTGACCACACTTCCAGTGACAAAATTCCTCCTAATTTCCACCCTGACCCTCCCGTGGAGAACCTGGACCAACTCCTTCCTCAAAACGAGCAGAACCTGTGACTTGCTGATGGTTTGGAGGAGAGCAAAGGTGACAGGTCCTTGTTCTCACCAAGGGATCGTGGATTCATCCTTGCCTGATGGATGCCAGGATGAGAAGGACAGGGGAGTGCTGG
Organism: Taeniopygia guttata; assembly: GCF_048771995.1. Lineage (NCBI taxonomy): Eukaryota > Metazoa > Chordata > Aves > Passeriformes > Estrildidae > Taeniopygia > Taeniopygia guttata. Next base: position 35,964,924 of record NC_133031.1, on the reverse strand, counting down.
AGCAAGGATGGATGCCAGGATGAGAAGGACAGGGAAGAGCTGAGGCAAGGATGAATGCCAGGAGGAGAAGGACAGGGAAGAGCTGGAGCAAGGATGGATGCCAAGAGGAGAAGGACAGGGAAGAGCTGGAGCAAGGATGGATGCCAGGATGAGAAGGACAGGGAAGAGCTGGAGCCAGGATGGATGCCAGGATGAGGACAGGGAAGTGCTGGAGCCAGGATGGATGCCAAGAGGAGAAGGACAGGGAAGTGCTGGAGCAAGCCCCGAGGAGGCCATGAGGTTGGTGAGAGGACTGGGAGACCTCCCCTGTGGAGCCAGGCTGGGAGATCTCGGGGTGCTCACCTGGAGAGGAGAAGGTGGTGGGGAGCCCTTCCAGAACATTCCAGGGTCTGGGGGGATCCCAGGGACCCTCAGCAGGAACTGATGAGACAAGGAGCAATGGGTGCAAAGTGACAGAGGGAAATTGAGCTGGATGTTGGGAATTGGGAATTGTTCCCTGGCAGGGTGGGCAGCCCTGGCACAGGATGGAATTCCCAGAGCAGCTGTGGCACCCCTGGATCCCTGGCAGTGCCCAAGGCCAGGCTGGACACTGGGGCTGGAGCAGCTGGGACAGTGGGAGGTGTCCCTGCCATGGCAGGGGGGCACTGGATGCAATTTGGGGTCCGTTCCAGCACAAACAACTCCATGATTCCATCGTGGAGGAAGATGAAGGAGAGCCACAAACACCCTGAGCTGCTTCACAGAATGAACAACAACGGTCCCAAGGGCCCTGCAGGCAGAAGATCCAAGTTCAGACAATTCTCTGCAAGACAAAGCAGAAAACCCCACAAACGTTCTCATTGCACATCTCCCGTGGTCACACCACAACCACCAGGACATGAAAGCCCTTTTTTCCTCCAGATGCAGAGTTCTGGTGATGTGGAAGCATTTGAGTTCAGCTCAAACCAAAAATAATCTTAATGGCCATGAAAGTTCAGCTCTTCCCTCTCAGCACAGGAGGATGGGAGAGAATTCCTGTTGGGTTTATGTGATTTGAGTTGATCACTCTGTGCCTACTTACCTTAAACAACCAGCTGTGATGCTGCTTTATTTTTCAGAGCTTCAATAAAGAAAACGCCGCAATTTTGTAAATTATAGCCCCGCCATCGATAGCTCCATTTCCAATGTGCTTATCTTATCTCATCCTTAAATCAAATCAAACACTTCCCTTAAGAGCAAACCCTGCAGAAGCCTGACAGGACAAAATGCAGAGGGAAATCTAAAGTGTGATTTAACTTGATTGCCACAGGCACTTGCCAAAAGAGGATAGAGTACAAGGGCACAAGGGGTTTGGTCCAGCCCTCCCCGAGGAGTTAGCACAGAATTCCAGCAGTTCAGCAATTAGGGAGGCAGATTTCCATCCCCAGAATTCCCAGCATTTTCTCATATTTGGATATATGACAAAATGGTTTGGGTGGGAAGGGACTTAAACCCACCCAGTGCCACCCCTGCCATGGCAGGGACACCTTCCCCTGTGCCAGGCTGCTCCAACCCGGCCTTGGACACTTCCAGTAATTCTAAATTCTGAAATATGAGTTGAGAAGACTCAAATTAACTTCCCCTGAATTTCCCAGAGGGTGGGGGGTGGAACAGGCACCTCACCAGCCTGCTCCCCTCCTCAGAACACAGACTTGTATCCAAAACAAATGTTGGATTTTATGCTCACCTTCCATTAACTGCCACGAGCACCTTAACTCGGATGAAAGCCTGTTTATCCATTTTAATTGGGTATTAGAGTGTGTTTTGTGGCTACAGCCCAAACATCAGTGGCATATTAACTTACAATAGCTTCAACGACAAGAAACCCAACCCGCCATTGGCACACAGGCAATTATTCTGCAATTATCCAGAAATCACATTACCCACTAATTGCTCTGACAGGTGCCTAATTGCTTCTCTAAATAGGGGGTGAGGCTCTACCCCAGGGTTTTCTCCACTATTTTGTTTGACCACCTTTCCTTCAAGCACTGAAAATACGAAGCAGCAAGAAGCAGATTTTGTTCTGCTGGGGGCTTTTCCCAGCCCAAATCCATGAGCTCCTTCCTGCCCTGTCCTGGGCATCCCCCAGCTCACCAGGGGACAACCTCCTGCCCCTGGGGATCCAAAGGCTTTGCCAAGTTTGATCCTGAAGCATCCACGGTGAAGTTCCAGCAGGTTTTTAAGGAAATAGGGGCTGGGAAAAGGACTTGGACATGCCTTGGTGTTCTTGGAGGTTTTTCCAACCTTAATGTTTCTGTGCCTGGCACATTCCCAACCCTCCCTGTGTGAGCAGAGCTGTCACAGAGTGAAACCTCCCACACCTACTCCAGATGTAAACTATCCCATTCCAAGCACAGATAAATAAGTATCTTTGTGTGTGTATGTAATTAATCTCCTCTAATTTGAAGATTCTCCTTCTCCATGAGGAAAAAGCTAAGTTAGAGAGACACACACATGAGGAAAAGGAAGAGTCTGGTTGTCTCCGACTGATGAGTGCTGGAGATAATTGGCTGTAGAAATTCAGGGACTGCTGGAAAATGCTGCCCAGAGAGTCGACAAAAAGAGATTAAACAGAAGTCCATCCTCTATCTTAGGTCTGTCTAGGAAAAGATAAACTCATTTAATAACATCATGGACTCATTAAGGCTGGAAAAGCTCCTTGAGATCAAATCCCACCATCTCCCAGCACCACCCCCATGGTCACCATTGACCACGTCCCTCAAGGGCTCCATCCAGAGAGTTCTGGAACACTTCCAGGGGTGCTGACTCCCCCCTGCTCTGGGGAGCCTCTCCTGCCTCATTCCCCATCCCAGCAGCAGCTCCAACACATTCCAGCAGGTCTGGGGACACCTGCAGAGCGATGCCTGAGAGCTCCCTGTGCCAGGGGCCGGGCACAGGCACAGAACAAAGCAGGGATTGATGAAAAGCCCTCCCAGGACACACCTGGGGCACTGCAGGAGCCCGGCTCAGGAGCTCTCACACTTTTATAAGTTCTGCTCCATTCCCACATCGGGCTCAGTGCCCAATTCCAGCCCCAGGTGCTGCAGTCCCACCCTCCCAGGCTGCTCTCCTCCATTCCTGCTGCTTGCACTTTTTGGGGCTGGAGCTGCAGCGTGTCCTTGGCTCTGGGCTGGAGAAGGATTGTTCTGTGTGCTGAGCTGGCTCTGGGCTGCAGAAGGATTGTTTTGTGTGCTGAGCTGTGAGCAGGGCTGGAGAAGGATTGTTCTGTGTGCTGAGCTGTGAGCAGAGCTGCAGAAGGATTGTTCTGTGTGCTGAGCTGGCTCTGGGCTGGAGAAGGATTGTTCTGTGTGCTGAGCTGTGAGCAGAGCTGCAGAAGGATTGTTCTGTGTGCTGAGCTGTGAGCAGAGCTGCAGAAGGATTGTTCTGTGTGCTGAGCTGTGAGCAGGGCTGGAGAAGGATTGTTCTGGGTGCTGAGCTGTGAGCAGGGCTGGAGAAGGATTGTTCTGTGTGCTGAGCTGGTTCTGGGCTGCAGAAGGATTGTTCTGTGTGCTGAGCTGTGAGCAGAGCTGCTGGCACTCTGTGTGGAGCTCAGAGTCACACACCAGTGTGGTACAGAATCTGGAAATATGACAAAAATTAAAAATAAAAAAAGAAAAATATTAAAAACTGAAGGCATTGAGAGTGTGACCAGGCAGGAGCACCAGGGGTTCCCGTGCTGGGGAGCTGCTGCAAACCAGTGACGAACTCCAGCAGAGGCACCAACCTCTGTGGAGCTACAGCTCCTCACTGTGAGAACCTTTGTGTGAGATCCCTGAGCTCGGAAAAGCCCTCCAGGACCACCCAGTCCAAGCTGTGGCCCGTGCCCAGCCCGGAGCACTGGTTTTGGGTGGTTTCCCATTCTGTGATTCCCTCCTGGCCTCGCAGAGCCCCCAGGCCAGCCCTAGCCGTGGAGATGGCTGCACACCCTGCAGGATATCCCACATCCATTCCCAGGGAGGAAACTCTCCCCAGGCTTGTTTGCAGAATGCTGCAAACCCCAGGGAGCTGCTGCGAGCCGATGAGAGCCTTGCCTGGCAATTGCTGACCTTTGTTTTGCAGGCAGCCGGCCCCACTGCTGCCAGGATTATCTCTGGATCCCAAGGCGTGTTTCATCCCAAATTCTCCCTCCTGGCAGGGATGCTGGGCTGCCAAAAAAAGGAGTTGGTTTTGCTGTGCCCAACAGCTGTGTGCACGCTCTGAGACCTTCAGAGGAGATTTACAACTCCTCCATCTGTGTCCTGGGAGAGGAATGGGGATCCCACGCTGGGAACGGCAGGAATTATCCTCACAGCTGCTGAGGGTGGAACCACAGCCTGCTTGGGTGGGAAGGGACCTGGAATTCACCTTGCTCCAACCCTGACACCTTCCAAGGCTGCTCCGAGCCCCAGCCTGGCCTTGGGCACTGCCAGGGATCCAGAGGCAGCCACAGCTGCTCTGGGAACTCCATCCCAGCCCTCCCCACCCTAATTCCTTCCCAATATCCCAGTTAAACCTCCCCTTTTCCCCTGGGAAGCCATTCCTTGTGTCCTGTCCCTCCACCCCTTGTCCCAAATCCCTCTCCACGTCTCTTGTTGGCTCCATCAGGTGCTGAAAGGCCACGATTAGCCCAGAGCTTCTCCTCTGCAGCTGAACCATCCCAATTCTCCCACCTTTCCCTCATAGCAGAGGTCCTCCAGCCCTCTGATCAACTTGTCACGTTTAAGGCAAAATTTAAAAAAAATCCCTTAATGAGGAAATCAGAGGATTTGCAGGAATTAGCTGAAGGGCACTCGGGCTTCTTGTTAAGAGCAGCAGCTTTGTGGGAATGTCATAGAGTAAATGGCACAGCAAAGCATCATTACAGCGAAATTAATTCAATGCTACATTACAGCACATCTCATTTGACTACTGTAAATCTCCTTCTGAGCCTCCTAGTAGTTATTTAATGAAAAACAAGCAAAAAATGGTGTATTGCTCTCATATCTGTCCCTACAGCTCCCAGAAATCCGAGTGCCACTGCAGCAAGTCTCGTTCAAACATGACAAAAACACAATTTGTGCATCAAAGCGGGAATGATCTTCATCAATCCTCCTGAAAACACAGAATCTATGCTTCTTGTGACAAATAAATCTTAAATATTCATTTTCTGGCAAAAATTCACTTCTTAAACACAAAATTAACTCCCCGAGTCCGCGCTCGTTGAGACAATTGACACCTTCAGTGATTGAGGCCAAACAAATCATAGAGGTAAAGAGAGGATTGATTTAATGGAAAAGCTGTCTGGAAACAGCTTTTGATAAATCTGAAGTTTCTCAGGATTGTATCCAGTGGCCTTTAGCTGATTCTTCGTAATTGTAAGAGCAAGAAAAACAAACAAGATTATTCTGGCTGCGCCTCTTTATTGGTGTGTTTCAATGCTTATCACTCGTTCTGAGCCCATCTGCAGCTCTGCACTGGATACAGCTCCCCAATTTAAGGATGAACTGCCTGAGAAGAATCCTGCCTTTTGTTGTTAAACCTCAGTCCTTCCAGACTGTAAATTACTCCATTTTATGCACAGGATATCAGCTGTGTTCCGTGGCAAATCAAGCATCACCCAGGCACATTCTGCCGCTGTACACAACAGCGGGAGCAGTGTTTATCCTGAGCTAGCAGCCCATCCATCCTGCTTTTTTTTCCCCTCCTGTACAGTTTGTCAAGTCCCTCAAATTAAGTTTTACACAAGATGCTCAATTTTGGCACAGCAGACCAGAAAACGTGTCTGGAACAAGGCTTTAATTGTAGCACTCCAGGATTTCCTCCCTGGGAATGCGGAGTTCTTTCAATGAAAAACAAAAATACGAGGGACTGGACACATGATCCAAGGCACTGGGGGGAAAAGAGCTGGAAAAGGGTCACACAACCAGCAGGAAATAAGGAAAAGTGCAGAGCCAAGGCACAGATATCCAGAGGGAATTCCTCTTCCTTATGGGATCATCCTTCATTTCCCAAGTGAATAAAATCCCTGCTGTACTTTGGAGATCGTGGACGCCTTCAGAGCCTGGGTAAGGTGGAAAATTCCTCACAGGAACACCCTGGATCCTGCCAGGACAAGCCCATGGCAGGGGTGGCGCTGGATGGGTTTTGAGGTCCCTTCCCACCCTTGGGAGTCGCTCACCTCAGACTGGAACAAGCCTTTCCAGAAATTTGTCCATCTTACATGTAAATTATCCACAAATTTAAAATGTTTAACTGATTTCAGCTGAGACAAAGACAAAAATATTTATACTAAACATTAAAAGTATTTGTGTCAAAACTCTTCAATAACCAGACTGAAATTAGCTGTGAGTTGCCTGACATGGACCTGAGCTACAGGAAAATTCACTGTCCTCAGTAAAAGTATGGAAAGGATTTAAATTTTGGTGAAAGCTCCTTCAGCACATGAGTGCCAGACCCAGAAGAGAAAGCCAGAATTCCCAATTCTTCACCTCCCACAGCTGAAGACAGTGAAGAGTCTGGACAGTTCTCAGGCCTTAAACCCCAAGCCTTTAAAAGATTCCCCTGAGCAGCTCTCCCTAATTCCCCACTGCAGAGTGCTGAGGGAAAAGCTACAAAACCAGCCTGAGGGATTAGAGAGCAGCACCACAGAGCAAGATCTGCAGGGGTCAAAACGCTTGGTTAATCAAAGAGGGTGACAGGGCACTTTGATGACAGTTTAAGAAGCCAAAAAGGATAACAAAAACCTGCCGGAGCAAGCACTTCATCCAGATAGGAACACGTATCAATTTCCAGGGGTTACGAGGGGAAGAGTGCCAGAACCACCGAGCAAAAAGCAACTCTTGAAGCAAAGCCGTGAATAATTAATAACTGAAGAAAATTACCGAAGGTTCTCGGGGCTGCTCCACTGCCAGAGGTCTTTAACACAAGACTGATAGTTGTTTTTTTTTTCACGAGGAATGTTCCAGTTCAGCCAGAGCTGCTGGACTGGAATCAGCTCAGGGGAAATCCTGACTGGGATGGACCTCAACTCCAAACAAAAAACACATTTCTACTAATTTGTGTTCAATACTATTACAAAATATAAAGAAACATCACAAGTAGAGTGCATTTCCATTGAAAAAATGTTATGGCTGATGGCACAAACAGCCAGGGAGCTTCATTGCTGCTGCCACAAGAGCTGTATTCTCTCTTTTTTTTTGACAAATTCCCACTCCTCCAACTCTACCTCGGCTCTTTCCAGAGGGTCAGGGAGCAGAGCTGGTCCAGCCTAAGTAACAAAGATAATTAATCAAAGTAACAAAGATAATTCAACAACCCGAGTGTTCTGACCATGGTAATTATCTCCTTTTCCAGCTCCCAGAGCTCCTCTGCTGCCCCAGCAGCCCAGCCAGGCTCTTACTGGTTTGGGAGTCCCTTTCCCAGTGGGGGCTGCACAACTGGCAGCCCCAGCCCACCCAGATTGCCTAGCCCTTAATTGACTCAATATTATTACTCATTAAGGTAATCACTGGTGTCATCTCTAGCTCTTTACAAACAACAACAAATTATTCCCAGCAGTTTTCCCTCCTGAGTGAGCCTTTCAAGCCCATTCGTCAGGAGTTGCTGGGCTGTTTGGGGTGCTTGTTACCCACACGGAGTTCCTGGAATAAAAAGCAGAGGAACAAGTGCCTTGCCATCAGTCAGTGACTTCATTTTCCCCCGGTGAGTTCTAAAATTTGTCACTTAAACAAGCACTGGTGCTGCTGATTTATAGGAGTGAGGGTTTGGCCACAAAGATATTTCATCCATGGGCAAATCTGTTTTATAGCCAACAATTTGTCAGGTTTCTAAACCTCTGCCAAGAGTTGTTATTGATGGGAGAAGGCAAAACCAGCAAGGAGAAGCCAAAATTTTGGCATCACACACCAGAAAAGTCACAGCAGCCATAAGAAAATTGTTGTCTGAGAGGAGCAAATGCTAGGATGTGGATTTGATCAAAATTCAGAAGCAGCTTTTGCCCAAAGAGGGGTTTTCATACACCACATCTTCCCAGGCAGGTACAAAATTACCACATACATTCATCAAATCATAGAATCATGGTGGGGTTTGTAACTCTTAAAGCTACAGAAATCTATCTCCACCTATATAAATATTTTAGACTGCACTTAGAATGAGGCTGGTATCCTCAACGCCTGCCAAGGCCTGCAGACCACAGAGCAAAGGTCTGGAGTGGTGCCACAGCAGCTGGGAATCATCCCAGGCCTGGACTTGGGGCAGCTGCTGAAGCATCTCCAGGTGCCAATTTAGTGTCAGACCCTGTCGGAGCCCAGCACATCCCTCTGGCTGCCCTGGATGTCCCCAGACCCTGGCAGGGGCTCAGAGCCCCTGGCATGAAGTAAAAACACCTGTGGCTTTGATTTTAGCCTGTGGAAAAAACTTCCAGCTTTGTGTGAGGAATTACAAGCCACAAGGGTTTGAGTAGTGTGATATTTGAATTAACACAGGGTGGAAAAGTAGAGTTTTGGGACTTTTAGAATAGGGTTCAAGGGGGCACAAGATGGAGGAATTTGGGCGTGTTCTGGCCTTCTTCTCCTTCTCCTTGCCATCCATGTCTGGCTGTGATGGTGACACTTTTCTATTGGTTTAAGGCAGAGATTCACAGTCTAACCTAGACTATGGGAATTGGTAATAAACTGCAAACATCCACACGTGGTTTTGGGTATATAAGGTGGGAGCTGCCCAAGGCTCAGGGCAGAATGCCATGGTGGACTTGCTAGGCAGAGCTCGGCAGGTCAGAGAAATTTAGATAAGGGAAAATAAACAACCTTGAAAGTGCAATCGGAGGCGTTCCAGACTCCTTTGGCTGCACGGGCTGGGAGCAAAGACTCTTTATGATCTCGGGGTCACCCTGGCCATCAGAACCCCGAGAGAAATGGACAAAACCCCTCCTCTGAACCTCCACAAGGGATTCAGCCCCTCGCAGAGAGGGCAGAAGTGGCACCCTGGAGATGAGCACATCAGAAATCCAGAGAAGGACTGCTCCCCTGAAGAGGAAACATTAATTTTTACAGGATGAAATCATTGCAGGCAGGGCTGCACTCCTCCTTTCAGTATTCTCTCTCCATTTTCCCAATTTTTTGAGGCCGTTTTGGGCAGCAGAGGTAGGGAGGGAAGAGACCAGAGGGGGAGAGGGGAAGTTCTGCAGGGCAGGGGGATGAGAGGAGGTGGCCCTGGGTGACAGATTTTTTTTTTAAACTACTGCTGCTGATTTTCCTACAGCTCCTCAGCACAGATTGTCCCACTGATCTTTGGGGGAGCCCTCTGTGAGCAGAAGACTTGTCCATGGCCAGCTGGATGGGAAAGACCAGCTCAGCCCTGCTGCCACCTTGGTGGCACCAACCACGCTGACAAATTGGTGTTTTCTACTGCCAGACTGTCATCCCTCCCATCAATTAAACCGGTAATTGGAGGAACATTAATTACAGAAGAAGCAGGAAAATGCTGACAGATAATCCCAGCGCTGCTGGAAGTGGCAGCCTGGTTTGGCACTCAGCTACTGCAACATTCCTTTGCCTTGCAAGTCAAATTCTTGGGTTTTTGGAGCTACTTGTGAAGCAAAAAGATCTAAACTCTATTAACTCCACACCTGACACGTTGTTTATAAAAGATCCTGAAAGCTTCATCCTTTATTGAAAGCTTCCTGCAGAGAGAAGAGCTGTAAATCATGCGGTCATCAATGGAAATATCAGGAAATAAAGGATGTTCTAACCCTGCTCACACCGCTCAAAGGGAGAACAAAGCAGCAAAGATTCGTTTAGAATTTCTTTCCCTGGGTAATCCAAAGAAACCCCACACCACCAGCAGGGCCAGGATCTTATCATGGAACAGCAACACCAATAACCAAAGGCAGATTCACCCCCACACCCTCCTGGACAATTAGGGAAGTAAGAACAGGGGGAATTAGCACAGAGATTCCCTAGGGAGTTCCTCAGCGTCCTAATTTTTGCAGCATAGGGATGAGAAGCGGTTCTTTATTTGTCTTCAATCACTCTGTTTTCTTTGCCCTTTAAAAACTGTAATCCTGAGTAAAAACTGTAACACTGAGCGAGCAATGGATTCCGTTTCCCCTCCTTACACGGGATCAGGAGTTAAGCAGAAGGTTCACAGTCATCATGGCCCTTTCTTGGAATAATTAAAAATAAAAGTCTAAAGCCACTTTAGGAATGAGTAGCTTAACTTAAGGAAGAGCTTAACAGACTCTTACTCTGGGAAAACAGCTGAAACCTTAAATCAAACGGTGAAAATGAGGAAGGGTTTGGAAGGAGGAGATTTGCTCCAAGAATTGGACAATATAGATCAAGCACTGGGAGAAAGCACCACAAAAACAGTTTCAGAGGGCAAAATGAGGCTGTGCTGGGCAGGGCTGTTCCCAGCACAAGGGAACCCTTCACCCACAGCTGCCTTGGAAAAGCCCTTTGGAGGCAGCTGCACGTGTGAGCAGAAGCAATGCAGCCAATTTCCTCCTGAAACCCACACAGAGGCAGGAACCTCCTCCCCTGGCTTGGGATGAGGACAGGTCTTGCACCCTGTGGACCGCTGAGAGAAGAATTTCTCCATTTTTTCCAAGTTTTCCATTTTGATATCCTTTTCTAAGCCCCACAAACAGCATTTAGCTGTGACTGAAGGCAGCAAACACTCCCTGGCCCAGGTTTGTCTGGTAATTCCAAGCCTAAGCAGAAAATTCCAAGCCTAAGCAGAAAGGCCACACTGGAACAGCCCCAAAATTCTGCCCCATCAACTCCCCCCACGCCCTAAACTTTCCCAGTCTGTTCCATGAAAAAAATCAGCCAAGCAAGGATGTAATGATCTAGTTTTGCACTGTTCTCAACAATGCAAGGTCAGTTTGTCGCATCTAAAAGGGTAAAAATAACAATAAAAACCCAGGAAGAAACACAACTGACATTTAAAGGGATTTGATTGATGCTGAAGCCTGTAGGGGAAAAACATGGAGATTCAGATGGGGTAGGAATGCTGCTCACTGAAATAAAGACTGAGACTGAAAGGTCATAATCCTGGGAAATAAAAGGGGAGGGGGGGGGGAAAAGGAAATAGATAAATAGAAAAAATTCCTTGGACTTTTGTTCCTACAGAACAAAAGAATAATGTGACCCAATAACAAAAGAAATGAATATAATGCTGTTGAGGATGCAGCTTCCAAGTCCTAAAAGCTGTAATGCATCCTGGCTAGAAAACAAATTTTCTCCACAGTATTATAGGATTTGAGAGCAGTGGATTTTGTCAGTGGATTTCGCATGATGAATCAGGGAAATTGGAGACTGAACCATCATTACATCCCCAGGCATCTGCAGGGAAATGGGAAGGAAAGGGGAAATAAAGAATTAGAGAAGCACCTCAGGAATGTTCAGGAAACCACAGGAATATGGAGTGAAAATCACTCTGAGTTTTTAGGGATGGGGTATTTGGGAGCTACACAGACACAGGGGGGTTTCTGAGCCTCCCCCAGAGCTGAGGGGAAATCCAGCAGGAGTCAGGCACCACAGAGAAAAAACAGCATCAAAGACAAGACCTCTGGGTGTTCAGATGGATGTAACAGCCTGAAGCCTCCAGAAATTATTAAGAATGAATCTGAAGTAACTCCACCAGCACCTGGAGCACTGAAGCACATCCCCAAGTGCCACATCCACAGAAGTTTTAAATCCCTCCAGGGATGGGGATTCCCCCACTGCCCTGGGCAGCTGTGCCAGGGCTGGACGACAATTTCCAGGAGGAATTTTTCCTAATTCCAACCTAAACCTCCCCTGGCCCAGCCTGAGGCCGTTCCCTCTGCTCCTGTCCCTGTTCCTGGAGCAGAGCCCGACCCCCCGGCTGTCCCCTCCTGGCAGGAGCTGTGCAGAGCCACAAGGTCCCCCTGATCCCCCTTTTCTCCGGGCTGAGCCCCCTCAGCTCCCTCAGGAGTTCCCAGCCCCTTCCCAAATCCCTCAGGAGTTCCCCAGCCCCTTCCCAGCTCCCTCAGGAGTTCCTCAGCCCCTTCCCAAATCCCTCAGGAGTTCCCCAGCCCCTTCCCAAATCCCTCAGGAGTTCCTCAGCCCCTTCCCAAATCCCTCAGGAGTTCTCAGCCCCTTCCCAGCTCGCTCAGGAGCTCCCAGCCCCTTCCCAGCTCTCAGGAGTTCCCCAGCCCCTTCCCAGCTCAGTTCCCTGCCCTGTGTCACTCAAAGTATCCAAAATGCTGGATAGCCCCAGGCAGCTCCTGTTTTACTTCTGCCTCCTTTTGGAAGTGCCTCCTTATTTCCCTGGCACTTCAAGGACTTGCCTCTGGGATTTGGCATTGTCACCCCAAAATGTCATCTGGGGTTGTGGCACCACCAAAGGGAGCGAAACACGAGCAGAGCCCCCTCAGCCTGGGTGACACAGGACAGGGGACATCCCCAGCCCCCAGGGACACCTCACCTGGCCGAGGTGAAGCATTAAAACCAACAAATCACTTTGGGCTGCAGCTGGGCCTGAGCAGCCCCTGAGCCTTCAGCCAAAGCCCGGCTCATTAGCGCTGGTCAGAGCCGCTGGTATTTAGGCCTGGATTAAATATCACACCCATCCCCAGCAGGGAGCATTAACAGATGTCTGGTCATGTATTTCCCCTCCTGTTACAGCACATTAATTATGCCAGAGCCTTTGCTGAGGTTCTGTTGGAAGTGCAAATGCCAGCAGGGAGGGATGAGCCTGGCAGAGGCAGGGGAGGCAATTCCTGCCCCTGCCCCGAGCTCTGCCCGCTGTGGCTGCAGGAAACCAAGAGCAGGGTTGTTTCTCCTTTGAATGAGCCTTGAACAGTGCTGCACATCACCCTGATTGCAAGGCTTCATTAATGTTAATTAATACAGCCCAAAAACCACGGGTCAGTGCCATAAAGGCCGGGCCTGGGCCCAGCCACAGACTGACAAGTCATGGAACAGAACCAGAGAACCCCAGCCTGGTTTGGGTTGGAAAGGACCCAAATCCCACCCAGTGCCCCCCTGCCATGGCAGGGACACCTCCCACTGTCCCAGCTGCTCCAGCCCCAGTGTCCAGCCTGGCCTTGGGCACTGCCAGGGATCCAGGGGTGCCACAGCTGCTCTGGGCACCTGTGCCAGGGCTGCCCACCCTGCCAGGGAACAATTCCTGCCCAATATTCCATCTAAATTTTACCTTTTTTAAATTTAGCATATTTCAGCATTTCAGGGCCTTACCATTCTCAAGAAAACCACCCTGTTCTGGAAGGCAGCAGGTCCAAATTTCACATCTAGGCACCATCATCTCTCCTGAAATAATCCAGAATTACCTGTATTTGTAAACATACCAAGAAACAATTTAATTTAAAGCCATTTTTGCCATGTGGATTGCTAGTAAGGAACACAATTCAATTTCAGAGTGAGAAGGAAAGCATAGGAGCAAAATTCCTGAGAGGGGGAAAAAGTAAGAAAACAATAAATTAAAAACCCCAGAACTTTTCCTGACCAAATCTCCAGCTGCTCTGGGCACCTGTGCCAGGGCTGCCCACCCTGCCAGGGAACAATTCCCAATTCCCAATGTCCCATCCAGCCCTGCCCTGGCAGTGGGAGCCATTCCCTGTGTCCTGTCCCCCATCCCTTGTCCCCAGTCCCTCTCCATCCTTCCTGTGGCTCCTGCAGGCCCCGTGAGGCCACCCTGAGGTCACCCCACACTTCTCCCCTGCAGGTTCCATCCTCTGATCACTGGGTGCCTCCTCTGGATTCTCTGCAGCAGCTCCAGGTCCCTCTGAGCCGGGCCGGCTCTGCAGGTGGGGCTCACCTGGGCAGGGGCACCATTCCCCTTTCCTGCTGGGCCCAGCCCATAATAATGAGATTTTTCCATCGTGACAGTGAGAACAGCAAGCTGCAGGCACTTCCCTTGTGCCTGGCAAAATCAGCTCCCTGAATTTCCCTGTGTCTCATCTCTGCCACTTCACATTTTGCAATAAATATCACTCGACCTGGGCAGGATATTCCAAAGCTTTTAAAGGCAAACAAACTGCCCGAGCATTCCTCGAGCACAGGAACATTCCATCTCTCCCATCTCACTGAGAGCAGCTGGGCCAGCGTTTCCATGTTAAAAACATTGATTTTTCTCCTGGAAAGGCAGAGCTGCTGCTGCTGCTCTCACAGCACTCCTCAGCAGTGACTGGCACAGAAGTTATAACCCCAGTTCCAGGTGCATCACCTCCTAATGAGGACGTCTTGAACGACACAAAATTATTATTTATTTTCATTGTGCCTACAGAGACAGATTTGTGTGCTCAGTGCCAGCTGAGGGAAGCTAGAAATATTCCCTATATCACCCAAAAAGCATTTGGAGCTGGAGGTGTTTGTTTTCATGTTGGAGTGATAAATACAGAGAGAGAGAAGTCGAGCTGCATCTGTGAGACACAAAAAAAGCATTTCAACCAAAATTTTAAGGTCCCTTCCAACCCAAACCACTCTGTGATCCCATTATTTCATGGCAGGAGGGTCTCAGGGAGCCACAGAACAGAGGAGTAAGAGGGGATTTTCTAACCTTACACCATCAAAATAATAATGGAATTATTCATTAATAATAACGTGATTTATGGCTGTGAGAGGCTGAATTCAACCCCACCACAACACCCAACCACTCTCCAGGCTTCCAAACCACCCAGAACTGTTAAAGTTCCCTTTTAATTTTGGCTGCAAACAGCCTGGGAAGGTCTCTGGCTCTATTAATGGCTCTCATCTATCACTTAAGCACAGAGCCACTCTCCAGCAGCCCTGTGATCAGGGAGGAAATGATCCTGACAAAACAACTTTGTTTTTTATGGCTTTCTAATCATTTTGTTATTATGGAGTTGTGGCTGCAGCGAGAACTCTGTGATTTACAGGCGATTGTTGTGGGTAGGGGATGTCACATCCAGGGGCACCTACACAATTTCATATTTATGGGGGTGTTCATATATCACACAGCATTTTAGGTGGCTGCACGTGGTTGATGGATGAATGCTGCCTGCTGAAAATGAGCTTTTCCTTAAGAAGCACAAAATTATTGAGGTTGGAAAAGCCCTCCAGGAGCAGAGTCCAGCCTTGGAGCCACACCTTGTCCCCAGCCCAGAGCTCTGAGTGCCACCTCCAGCAATTCCTTGGGCATCTCCAGGGGTGGGGACTCCAAACCTCCCTGGGCAGCCCCTGCCTTCTTTTTGGGAAGAAATCCTTCCTGAGTTAATTAATTAATAAGGAATTAACTCCTCTGGAGAGCTTTCCTTACCCACTGGAGCCCCAGGATCAAGGACACACAGTCATGTTTTACACACAAATATGTCCCCTCCCCATTTCAGGCCCTCTATGAACCAAAATAAAATGATTGCTAGTCATGGTAAAGTCTAAATACCAGAGGGGGAGCGTCAGTGATGGGATCAAAGCAGCCAGAGGCAGCTGAGGGCACAGTGGGACCATGGTGCTGCTGGTGGCTGGACTTGATGATCCCAGAGTGTCGGAACTTGAGGTATTGATGATTCCCAGATTGTAGAAAGTCTCTGTCTTTCAGCCCCACTGCCAAAGCAGAAGCCATAATTGGTCTGTGCTGTTTCAAGGTTGTTTATTCTGTTTATCTCTAACATGTTCTGCTGCCCTGCCGCAGCTCTGTCCTGCAGGGCAGCGTGTGGGGCTCTGCCCTCAGTGGGATGGTACAAACATTAAATACCAGAAACTACCTGTGCTGGATTTACAATAACGTGCCAATATCTGTCACCTACGTTGGACAGTGTGTCCCCAGCCTGAACCAACAGAAAAATGCCAACACCACAGTGAAACATGGAGGGCATGAAGAAGGAGGAAAAGGACAAGGCACACCCAATTTCCTCCATCTTGTCCCCTTTGAACCCCTTATCTAGAAACCTAAAATTTTACTTTTGCACTCTGCCACACTTAATTATTACTCATCTCAAGCACTCAGAGCTGGTAATTCATCCTGTAAGACTGAAAACTCTTTTCCATGGACAGAGATCACAGCCAGTGTCTCTGGGGGCTCTGTCCAGGGGGGTTCCTGACCCCTGACAGGGTCCCAGGGCAGCCAGGGCAGACAGAGGGAAGCTCTGGATTCCCACACCAGAAGATTTTCCCACCCTGAAGGACTCTGGGATTCCCTGATTCCAGAATCAGGATTTATTTCCAGCTGTGCATCCAGCCAGGCTGGTTCCTGGGGCAGGGCTGCACAGACCTGGAGCATTTGGGATGGATTTTGTGCTGAAGCTGCAGGAGGCTGGGACACGTGGCCAGCCCCACGTCAGCTCCTGCTGGATCAAACACCCCAGAGGCACCAGTGGTGCCCACAGGAGCTCTGAGAGCTGCCAGGATCAATCAGCCCCTCTCAGGAGGACTGACTTCCAGAGGCAGACATTCCAGAGGAGGGCACGGCGTGCTTGGGTTTGTGGCAGGACTATTTTAGGGGTCACTGCTCCAATTCTCTAGCAGAGAACTGAAGCTTTCATTGAATAAACTCCCAAACCCATCAAATCCTGCACTCCTGAAAATATCTTCATTAAATTATCCTGCATTTCGTTAATTATCCAGACACTATAGACAGCATAGAGCCTTTTTATCCCTTTTTTAATGGCACTAAAATGTTAGGACTCTCCCTAACCCTGAGCAGTGGAGGGATCCATGGCTCCCCCACCCCTTCTCCTGGGGGTTCCTCTACTCACTGGTGCCAGGGAAATGGGAATGAGCAGCAGCCCAGGCCTTGCAGCCACTCCATGGCTTCCCTGGATCTTGGCTCCTGCTCTGCTCCCTGCTGGAAAGAGGATGGGATGGTTGTCACTGTGCTCAGCTGGTGCAGATTTCAAGAGATTCGGGGCCATTGGCACCTCTGGGGCCCTACAAAGAATTTCTCCCGTTTAAACCTCAGCCTGCACTGAGCTCCTGCCCTCTGCCCTCTTTTCCACACTGACTTCCAAGAGCTTTTTTGTGCTTCTCCATTCCCATCCCTGCCCCAACAGCTTATCCTGAACCAGGGAATCCTCTCCTTGAGCTCCCACTCCTTCTTTTCCAGACAGCAATTTGATTTTTCACTTGCACCCCCTGGTTTGCCTCTGTATCCCCTTGAAGCCCAACTGTGCTTCATTCCACGGTCTCTGATTTTAAAGAATTCCTTCTCTAGCTCAGTCTGGAGAGGAAACTCCTGGGAGGAGTTTCCAGAGAGCTCCAGACAGAGTGGATTACACAGAGACAAAGCTGCTGCTGGAACTTCCCTGCTGCCACTGCTCCAGCTCCCACTTCTTTTTTTTTTTTTTTCCCAGTTCTACAAAAGGAAAAACTCTCTTGTGATCCCAACACCGATTCCGTACATGGTTCTTTTCTGAGGGAGATTAATGTGGATGCTCAGCCAGCTCTGCTGCTGGGGGGAAGTCAGGATTAATTACTCCTCCCAGGAAAACCAGGGAGAAGTCCATCAGCATCGACGCTCCACCGGCTGCGGCGCTTGGGTGGGAAGACACTGATGGATTTCCCTGGATATTCTCTGTTTAATGGCTTAAGGAGCAGCAAACACTCAGAATTATGTAGATTTATTGTGGATTTTGCTACAGATCCAGGCTGGGTGAAGCAGCTCTGGAATCTGGGGTCACCCTGGTTCTGGCTGCATAGCAGGAACGGCCACTCGTGTGGGACAGGTGAATAAAAACAGAGCTCACACTGAAAACTGGGTTAAAAATGAATTAATAATTACAGGGGAGGGAGAAAAATAAAATTCAACCAATCAGTTCTCTGGTTTTGATGATACTGGAACACTCACAGACCACCAAACCGCTCTTCAACACATCTGAGGATGGATGAGGCTCCTCCAGTGAGGGAATTCCAGCTCTGGGCATCCTTCAGCTCTCCTGGAGCTTCCAGAGACACACCTGCCTGAGGCTGCAGGGATCTCTGATCCCACAAACCTCCCAGAGCCCCACAGCCCATCCCAGGTGTGGGTGTTACAGGGGGACACCACCCCAGGATTGAACAACCCAATGGGCTTCAATTGCTGCTGTCAGAAATTTATTTCCATCCATTTTCCTGAAATTAGAAAATTTAGGAAATTAAGGAGAAAAAAAGAGACTCTGCCCTAGGAAACAAATCTCTGTGATAGAGAAAAGAAGGAAAAAAAGAAGTTATCTCTTAATGAATAGAGAAGTCTTATTACTGCAGCCTGTTACAACTTCAAGGTTTCCAGCAGGAACTTCTCCAAGGGAGATAAATATCCCATTAAAGCAGCCCTACATCCCAGAACTCCTGCATTTTAAAAGCACCCTGGAGGCCAGAACTTGCACAGTTCTCTCTGCAACTTCTACTCTCTTCTGAAGCTCTGTCTCAAACAGAAAGAGTCTTTCTAATCAGGCTTGTTGTGGCTTCAACACAGGCTCCAAATTTTGGCAGAAAAGGCTCTGCAAAGGAAATTCTGAGGGATGGGGGTGGGGGTTTGCTGCAGAAAGAGAATTAGTTAATGTGAATCCTGCTGCAGTTCCGTGTTTATCCTAAAATCACAGAATCCCAGACTGGTTTGGGTGGGAAGGGACCTTAAAGCCCATCCAGGGCCACCTCTGCTGTGGGCTGGGGCAGCTCCCACACCCCACGCTGCTCCAAGCCCTGTCCAGCCTGGCCTGGGGCACTCCAGGCTCACCTGGGCAGGATGTGGGAGCTGCAGCATCCCCGAGAAGAAACCTGGGACAGCCCAGCCAAGGATGGGCAGGGACACAACAAAACCTCTTGGGAATGAGCAGCAGCCCAGGCCTTGGAGCCTCTCCATGGCTTCACTGGACCTCGGCTCCTGCTCTGCTCCCTGCTGGAAAGAGGATGGGATGGTTCAATGTGGGAGCCCAGGACACCCCTCTGGCTGCCCTGGCTGCCTCCAGACCCTGGCAGGGGCTCAGAGCCCCTGGCACGAAGTCAAAAACACCCGTGGCTTCCATTTTAGCCCGTGGGAAAGACTGCCAGCTCTGTGTGAGGAATTACAAGCCACAAGAGTTTGAGTAGTGTGATATTTAAATTAACACAGGGTGGAAAAGTAGAGTTTTGGGGTTTTAGAATATAATTCAGGGACAAGATGGAGGGATTTGGGCGTGTCCTGACCTTCTTCTCCTTCTCCTTGCCCTCCATGTCTGGCTGTGATGGTGACACTTTTCTATTGGTTTGAGGCAGAGATTCACAGTCTAACACAGATGATGGGAATTGGTAATAAATTGCAAACATCCACACGTGGTTTTGAGTACATAAGGTGGGAGCTGCCCAAGGCTCAGGACAGAATGCCATGGTGGACTTGCTAGGCAGAGCTCAGCAGGCCAGAGAGAGAATGTTCAGATAAGGGAAAATAAACAACCTTGAAAGTGCAACCAAATTCATTCCAGGCTCCTCCTTTGGCTGTGTCAGGCTGGAAAAATGACTTTCACCCTGCTGGGGTCCTGACAAGCTGACCCTGACAGTTAATGTGCTCAGATGTTGCAGATTTCGAGAGATTTTGGGCCATGTGGCACCTCTGGGGCCCTACAAAGAGTTTAAACCTCAGCCTGCAGTGAGGTTGCTGCTCAGAATTCCTTGAATTCTGCAGGAACCCAGTTTTCCTTCCACTTTTATCAACCAGGATCCCAGAAGTGCATCTTGTTTACAGACACGGCTTTTCTTCAAAAAGCTTCAGAGCTTAATTTTGAGTTTCATCCCAAGCTACACAGGCAGGGTCCCCAGAGATTCATTAGTGGCACCACCAAAGAGGCTTTTCCAGCACCCGGCGCTGCTGGAGGAGGGTGGGAATTTGTTTTCCAATCCTTCCCAGGGTCCAAGCTCACTGGCACCACCTCAGAGATGCAGTTCTGAGGATTAAATTCTGGGGATTGGACTCTGCTTTGTTTACTCTTGCTTTATCAATTCCAAAAGTTGTTTGAAATCTCAACATGGTTCACTATTAATTGCTACTGAAGCTTTTCTGCCACCAGGTGGGAAATTTCTTATCACCAGATGACACCTTTCCCTGCTTTTTTAAATTTTTGTGCGTGTGTTTCCAGGATTAGTTTCTCATGGAGTTTACAGTGGCAGGGTCACATCACACATTTTTGGGAGCACCAGGGGTGTCCCTGGCACCACACACAGGCCAAGCCCTTCCCACCTCATCCTTGTTCAGCCCCAGATCACAGATTCCCAGGCTGGTTTGGGTTGGAAAGGACCTCAAATCCCACCCAGTGCCCCCCTGCCATGGCAGGGACACCTCCCACTGTCCCAGCTGCTCCAGTCCCAGTGTCCAGCCTGGCCTTGGGCACTGCCAGGGATCCAGGGGCAGCCACAGTTTCCCTGGATTATCTGCCAGGGCTGCCCATTTTCCTTCAGTGCCTCTGGTTTTGGGGTGAGGAGCATTTGCAGCCCAGATCAGCAGCAGCAAACCTGAGTACCAGAACATCTCGACCATAATTAACCTTTTAATTAACATATCAACAACAAATTTACTACAAACTTGAAGGCATCTAAAGCACAGCTGTGCTGGCTGGAGGCTGGATGTGATTATTTTGGAGAACAGAAAGCTCAGCTTCCACTCAACAGATTTGCAGCAATTAAATCTCCACCGCTGGCACTTATTTTACATTTCTTATCTCAGGAAATGACTTTTTTGACCAGTTGAGCACCTGCTGCTTCTCAGCTGGCCTTGGAATGAAAGTGCAGAAATGTTGTTTGAATCATCAAGCTAGGAGCCATAATCTGGGCTGAATATTCAGTGAGAGATTGAGTTCCCCAGGCCCCCACAGCTCAGGGGTGTTCCAGGGGGCCGGAGCATCTCCAAGGATGGAGACCCCACAAGTGCTCCATGTCCATCCCTGCATTTCTGAGCCAAAGATCCTTAGAGAAATCCCAGGTGGTTCCAAGCACTGAATGGATTCACCCTCAACAGCAAATTCTGGGGTGTGGCAGCTCCCCACGACACCCTGGCTCCACATCAGCTCCACTCCCAGCAGATGAAACTCTCCAATTTTACATAAAATACACAAAACTAATAAAATCCTGATATTTCTGTGCCTTCATCCTGACTTATTCCTGTCCCTGGAAGCAGGCTCTGTCTTTCCAACCCAAATTAAACTAAGATCTGACAAGTTTTCATGTTTAAGTAGATGTTTACCCCAAATTCCCTGTCCTCCTTTCACCTCTTCCCCAGGACCATCCCCTCAGTGCACAGACTCTGATGTTCCTCTTTGCCTTTCCTTTTAGCTCTAAATCATCCCCTCTGGACCACCACATGTCAGAAATAACAGGAACCAGATGCTGATTTCTGGTTTTCCTTTCAATTTCCAAATTACTTCTAAATTGTGACCTTGCCTACCAAGATTTTGCCTAAAGCAAGGTTTTATTGCTGTGTTATCAACTGCAGAAAATAAACCCCTCACATTAAAAAATAGAAACAGACCTTTAATTAACTGTAATGATGGTTCTGGGGGCCATTATCACACATTCCAGCTACAATAAAAAGCTTTTAAGAGAGTTGACAGCAAGTTCAGCCCTTATTCTTCCCTCCTTCCCAGCACCCAGGCTGAAGGGAGGAGGAAAGCTCTCAGCTCCCTCCAAAAGGAAAATTTGGGATATCTCAGACACTTGAGCAGTTGGTTGTACCACAGAAATGTCCTCAAAGTTCTTCCTGCAGCTTTTAGCCACTTTAAAATGAAAGAATATCTAATAATTATTAATTTTGGTTACATCCAGGAGTTTGGTTTCCCATCCCCGTTGCTTTTCCAGGCACAGAGCAACAGGAGTTAGGCACAGGAAGAATCCAAATTTCCTCTGATGGCAAAGCATTCCCTGAGTTTTCTATTCCATCATCAAGTATGCAAATCAGAATTGGTCCCAATGTTTTTCCAGGCTACAATTCCACGACAGGAAATGGATTTAAATGCCACATCTGGGAATTGGGGGTTTGCATTTAAAGAACCTGTGGTTTGGAATATTGATGCATTTCTCCGATTTCCCTTGGTTTTCCCAAGTAATAATTGTTCCTCACGTACTTTTCTAATCAAATAATGTCTGCAGTCATTCCAGGAGGGACTGGTGGGATTTATCCTGAATTGCCCTGATGAGCCCCACCAGACAACACCTTCAGCACGGGGCAGGACAGGTGACATTATTGCTGCCACCCCAGTTACAAATTCCAGTCTCAATTTTTCTTAATTTGCATCCAAACCTTCCAAAAGAGAGGGAAAGAAATGAGATTTTCAGCGCTCCGAGATGGCTCTGACATCGAGAAGGAGCAAACCCCTGCTACTCTGGAAATTAATGTTTTCATTCTCCAGCAACCCCAGCAGCCCAGCTGGGAAAAATAACAGAGGAATTAATCTAAAACACACTGCTTGACCAGGAGAAAGGCTCTCAATATTCCGCAGGAAAGGGCAGCCAGGGATAAAAGAGAGCCACGGCTGCAAAGGAATTGTCCTTTCCTGTGTTCAGCAGCCCCACAAAACCCTCAGCAGCAATTCCAGCCTGCAGAGAAGGGCTGGGCTGAGACAGGGGCTGGGTGCCCACGGAGCCCCAGCAGGGATTTGGGGTGGGTCTGAGGAGCTCCAGGGGTTGCAGAGGGAAGGGGAGAAGGCAGAGCTGCACTGCTCTTTGATCCACCTCCCCATCATTTAAAGGTAAGCACCACACCAGGTCAGAAAGGATTTTTTTATCATCTTTTCAACTCCACGCCACCTCATTTTACCACTTTTCACAACAAGACATCATTATTCATCTCTTGAGCTCAGTGATCTTAGAGGCCTTTCCCAACCTAAGCCATTCTGGGAGTCCCTTAGTTTTGATTATCCTGTTAAAGAGTTTATGAGTATTTCCATGTGAAATTCAGAATGGGAAAAGGTTTTCTGGGACACAGAAATTATCATTTACCTTGATCCTTTTTGGATGTTCTCCATTGGGAACTACTGATTGTCCTCTTCATAAAATCTGATGTGCTGTCATAAAATCAGAGAATCCCAGGATGGTTTGGGGTGGAAGGGACCCCAAATCCCACCCAGTGCCACCCTGCCATGGCAGGGACATATTCCACAGTCCCAGCTGCTCCAAGCCCTGTCCAACCCGGCCTTGGGCACTGCCAGGGATGGGAGGCAGCCACAGAAGCAAAGAAAAAAGCCCAAAAAATATGAATTTCCAGAGCAAGAAGTCCCACAGCTCCTGTGCTTTTCACCAGAGGTTTTTGCTGCACACATTTGGACACTAAAGCTATGAATGAAATCTAATCATTGAAATGAAACAGGTGCTTCCCAGTTTATCCCTTCCCAGTTCATCCCTTCCTGGCCTCCCACACGATGGAATCAGATGCAGGAGAAGCTGGATTTGCTCCATACTCAGGAATTATCCCCAGTATGGAGAGATCCTGTTGGAGCCCGAATTCCCAGGCAGCCCCTTCAGCACCTGCCTGGTGCAACACAGCCGGAGAGGTAAATAATGGATGGGAAACAGCTCATTTCTCATCCTCACAGCTCCTTTAAATCCTCTTTAATGAGGATTCCTGGGACAGCACAGCGCCAAAAGAGGAGTTTTGTTCAACAATCAGCAATGTGGTTAAAAATGGGTGTTTGGTGGGCACTCAGCAATGTGGGCAAAGCCTTGTGTTGTTACAGGGTCTGGGCAAAGCTTTGTGGATGTTGTGGAATTGCAGAATTCCTGTGGGTTTAACAAGCAGCAGACTGAATCTTGGATCCATGTGCCAAATCAGGACATCCTTGCCAAGCTCTGGTTGAGGGAAGTTCCCTCTCAAGCGGAGCACAGCACGAGGAACAAGCACAAATACAGCAAAAGCAGCTCCTCTGCTTGGGGGCAAAATGTGGGTTCTGGGAGACAACTAAAATTGTCTGGATAATGGGAAAAAATAAGAAAATAGTAAAATATTATTTTTCTGCTTTTCTACTGCCTTTTCCTCTTGC
This sequence comes from Taeniopygia guttata, assembly GCF_048771995.1. NCBI lineage: Eukaryota > Metazoa > Chordata > Aves > Passeriformes > Estrildidae > Taeniopygia > Taeniopygia guttata. The sequence goes on along the minus strand of NC_133031.1, from coordinate 35,941,034 downwards.
TGTTCTAATCTGTGCTTTGTGTGTAGTTTTAGGGAAAATAGAAAATAAAAGCCACAAGGAGGAGGATGCACAGATAGGCAGAGTAACAGAAATGTTGTTGTCACCTTTCTCCACACAGGTAAGGAAAATCCTTATCCCAAAGGGCCCTGGAGAACTTCAGCAGCCTCCAGGGAGAGCCCAGAGCAGAAAGGAGCTGGGACTGAGCACCAAAGGCTCTGAACTCATCCCCACAGGGTCTTCCTTCAGTGCTGCCACTCACCTCCCTCAGGGTGGGCTCCAGTAGGGAATTCTCCAGGAAAATGGTGGGATTCACATTCTCTGAAGGACACACAATTCTCTCTCCAGGGATTTCCCCAGAAAAGGTGTGGGATTCACATTCTCTGAATTGGACACGGTTCTCTCCAGGGATTTCTGCAGGAAAGCTGTGGAATTCACATTCTCTGAATGGGACACAATTCACTCTCCAGGGATTTGGAATTCACATTCTCTGAATTGGACACAATTCTCTCTCCAGGGATTTGGAATTCACATTCTCTGAATTGGACACAATTCTCTCTCCAGGGATTTCCCCAGGAAAGCTGTGGAATTCACATTCTCTGAATGGGACACAATTCTCTCTCCAGGGATTTCCCCAGGAAAGGTGTGGAATTCACATTCTCTGAAGGACACACGGTTCTCTCCAGGGATTTCCCCAGGAAAGCTGTGGGATTCACATTCTCTGAAGGAAACACAATTCTCTCTCCAGGGATTTCTGCAGGAAAGCTGTGGAATTCACATTCTCTGGAGACACAATTCTCTCTCCAGGGATTTCCCCAGGAAAGGTGTGGGATTCACATTCTCTGAATGGGACACGGTTCTCTCCAGGGATTTCCCCAGGAAAGCTGTGGAATTCACATTGTCTGAATGGGACACAATTCATTCTCCAGGGATTTCCCCAGGAAAGCTGTGGAATTCACATTTTCTGAATGGGACACGGTTCTCTCCAGGGATTTCCTCAGGAAAGCTGTGGAATTACATTCTCTGATGGGACACAATTCTCTCTCCAGGGAATTCTCCAGGAAAGGTGTGGAATTCACATTCTCTGAAGGAGACACAATTCCCTCTCCAGGGATTTCCCCAGGAAAGCTGTGGGATTCACATTCTCTGAATTGGACACAATTCCCTCTCCAGGGATTTGCCCAGGAAAGCTGTGAGAGGCAGTGAGAAAGCCCAGAGAAAGAAGAGAACAATTCTTATCTCCAGTCACTGCTCCTGCTGTTTGGCACATCTGGAACGTGCTAGGGAGATTGTTTACCGAGGAGGGATTTGTTAATTGGGCACCAGTGATGGGTGTTTGGAGTGACTGGCCAGTTGGGAAAAGCTGTGTTGTGACTGTCTGGAGACAGCCACGGGTTTTTCTGCAGGATCTTTTTAGTATGATGCAGTTCTAGTATAGTATAGTATTAATGCAATATAATTTGGCTATATAATAAAAGCAATTTAATATATACATATAATAAAATAAAATCTAATATAATATCAGTGATAAATATAATAAAAGCAGATAATATAATGCATTAATAATAATATCAATATATCAATAAATATATTAAAGTATTGCTTATATATAAAATATAAAGTAAAATCTAATATAAGTGATAAATATAATAAAAGCAAATCATATAATATAATGCATTAATAATAATATCAATATATTAAAAATGTTAATTATATATAAAATATAATAAAATAAAACCAATAAATATAATAAAAGCAATTTATTCAGCCTTCTGCAACACAGAGTCAGAGCACGTTATTCCCCACACACTGCTTCGATAGAAAGGGGCTCAGGGATTGGCACTGCCCAGGGAGGGTTGGATCCCATCCCTGGAGGGGTCCCAGGAACTCCTGGAGGTGGCACCCAGAGCTGGGGATGGGGACAGGGTGGGGATGGGGCAGAGCTGGGACTCCACGGGCTGGGAGGGATTTTCCAGCCCCAGGGATTCCTGGATTTTTGTCTCAGGGATGCACATGGATCTCAGGAGCTGCAGTTCCCCTCAGCACAGAGGCAGCCTCGTCCTCCCCTAGAAATTAGAAGTAATTAAGGCACAGCAGAGCGTGAGGGGGTTTTGTGTGCCCTGGGAAGGAGAGGGCTTAGTCCTTCTGAGCAGGAATGGAAGATAAATATGGCTGGAATTGAATCTCTGAGATTTTAGACAAATGAGGTTTCTCTCCCTGCTCCAGCTTCCCTGGGCTGGCCCAGCCAGCAGCATTCCCTGAGGTGAATCCCTCCTGTCCCAGGAAAACCTGCAATATTCCTGGGGTTTCCTAATCCCATCTTCCCCCCCAAAATGAGAAATTCCTCCTTTAGCAGCTCTCTGAGCCAGAGCTCCCGTGGATAATCTGGTTTGTGCCCACCATCCATCTTCCTTCCAGAGGAGGAACTGCTCAGCCCAGCTCCAAAATCAGATCTGCTGCCTCGGGCTGAGGGCAGGAGGCTGATGCTGCTGGTGGTGCCTTGGAGCTGGTTACAGGAGCCCTGGGGATGGGGGATGGATGGAGAGACGAGAGGCCAAAAACACGTGGAGGAGTTTGCTGAGCTGAGAGAATTACAGAGACTTCAGGATTGATGAGTGTGGGTAGGAGGAGGAAGTCTGAGCCAAGAAACAAAGACACTTTGAGTTTAGAGAAATTTAACTTCATTTTCCTGTCTTCTAATGATTGGGAATGCCTAAGGAGCCCTTGGCATGGCTCCTTCCAGCTAAGGTCAAAGGATGGGAAGGAAATGGAAAAGAGAAAAAGTTGAAATGCCAACAGGGCGGGGTCAAGCACTGGGGACAAGAGATCCCTGGTAGGGAACACCAGTCAAACCAGTGGTGCCAGTTAACAGCACAGAGCAAGGCTGGCACTGACTCTCCAGATTTATTCACCCACTCACATCAGTGTGAATCCAAGCAAAAAAGATGAACTCGGACCTCCAAAGCCAGAGGTGAAACTGCTGAGTTCAGGGACAATTCCAGCATTCCTGTTAGGATCAAAACTGATGAGACTGGAATTGTTTCCTGACATTTCCCTCTTCAGATACAGCTTACCCTGTGCTCCAGCATTTTCCCTGCACTTAAAACCAAATTATTGCCTTTGGCTGCTCCTGCAAGGTGAAAAACACCTTTGGACCTCACCTTGGGATCCCAGGTGTGCCTGGAACTGGGAACAGGGTCCCTGCCCAGGGGAACCTGGTGGCCAAAGGAAAGCTGCACTTCAAGGCAGCCAGAACTGAGAGCAGAAACAAAAGGAAACAGAATCAAAGCTGCCCCTCAAGAATCAGGCCTGGAAAAAAAAAAAAATAAATAAAACAGGTACTTTCAAGCCTGACTAAAAATAACTCGCTTGAATTTTTTTGTAATGCCTTCAAAGATAGGAAATGACAGGAGAAATGAGAAATCAGCCTGGCTGTGCTCAAACCACAGCCTGGGAGGTCAAGGGGACCAGGAGATTGCCCCAAACAAATCAGCACAGCAATATCTCCTGCCACACCTGGGGTGCACAGGTAGTTACTCCTTCCTTAATATAACCCCTCCAGTTTTGGAGTACAGCCACAAACTGATTATTCCCCGCCTCAATCCCCAATTCTGGCACAAGCTGACTCTTTTTTCATGCTCCCCACAGGTGATGGGAGCTCTGTTTGCAGTGGCAATTTAACTTTTGCAATTCTATTTAGAGTTTTAGACCCCGTGCACTTCTTTTTAGTCCCTCCTTCCTTTTATTCACTCTGCTTTGTTGTTCATTTATTACTGCAGGTTCAGCCTTGTCACATACACCTTTTATTCCTCTATCTCATAAAGTTTTGATTGTGCCACTGTAGCTGAGAACTTTCCTTCCCTCATGCTTTAGAGAGCTGCATTTCGGAGTTTGCTCAATGTAGGACGTGGCAGAACCTGCCCAGGCCACCACCACCCCGTGTCCCCATGTGCCACGTTGGCATGGCTTGTCAATCCCTCCAGGACAGGGACATCCAGCAGGAATCCCTTCCCATGCAGGGATTAGCCCCAGTGTCCCACCTAAACCTGCTCTGATGGAAGGATTTCTTCATGGAAATGATTGTTAAGCACTGGAAGGAGCTGCCCAGGGAGGGGGTGGAGGTGTCCAGGGAGTTCCTGGAGGTGGCACTCAGAGCTCTGGGCTGGGGACAGGGTGGGGATCAGTCCCAGATGGGACTCAGTGATCCTGGAGGGCTTTTCCCACCTCAGTGAGGACTTTTCCAGCCCCTCGTGGAAAGTGTCCCAGGTGTGGGATGAGATGGTCTTGGGGGTTCCTTCCATCCCAAACCCTTCTGCGGTTCTGTGCTGATTGTGGCCTGCAGGACCAAAAAAAAATGGAGTTTAAGAAGTGAGAATTCCACCTCTCCCTGTGCTCTTTCCTTATTTCCAGCAGTATTTACACCTCTATTAATCCATCATTGGACTTTACCTTTGCCCTGCAGCAGTCCAGCTCTGCAGGAATCCCACAGGGAAATATTTCACTTATTTCACTTTCCCTGCTGACCTGCTCAGGTGTTTGTGAGGAATCCCCTCCCTTCCCAGGCACTGGAATGCTGCAAACAAGAGCCTCACCAATAATTTAAAGCCAGAACGAACCACTGGACCATCAGTTAAAATTAAATCCACTCCATCCTGGCAGGAAATCAATGGTCCACAAAAATAAGCAGCGCCCTGGGAAGCAGAGCCCTGGGCACGGCGCTCTCCAGGACTGCCTGGAGCACGTGGAAAATACATAATTGCAGTGATTAGCCCATTATTTGTAAAATTGTTGTAAACATGTTAATAATTAATGGGTATCTGCAGCGTGCCCTCATCAGTGTGGTGGTTATTAAAATCCATTCATGATTCCAAGACATTCATGGGGATATTTTGAAAATCCTTTTTCCGAGCGTAGCAGACTTGTTTTTGTATTTTTGTGGTTTCTCAGCAGCTATATTTTTTGCCAAAAATGAAAAAAAAAAAGACAAAACATAAAAAGATAATTTCTCTGTAAAATGCATTTTAATGCATCACTGCTCATTTTCTCAAAGTCTTTTTTTTGGGGGGAGGACTAAAGATGTCTGGTAGCAAAAAAAAATTATTTGTGATCCGACTCAGCACTGTGCAAAGTCTGATTGGAGCTGCAGGTAATAAAATGGAAAGTAAAATATTTAAAGCAGACGCTCCCAAACCGGGCTGATCCCATAAATGAGTTTTGTGGGATGTCTACAGGAGAGAGAAAAAATAAAGGAATTAAAAATTGGGATGACAGTTTCAATGTATCTTCCATTGGGAGGAATGAAATGCAGAAATGCATCGCTGGGCTGCAGCTGGAGGTGCCAAAATCTGCCAGCAGCTGTGTGGGCTCGGGGCCAGGCTCTGCTGAGCCACAAATCCACAAAGCCACAAATTGAATTTGGGCTGGGCACACCCTGACAGGGGCAGGGAAATGCCAGGAGGAAAAGCAGGCAATGGGAAGAGAGGGATGCACAGGAAAATCCACCTGAGCCTGAGGAAAAACTTCTTTATTTGTGGGCACCCTTTATGTGCCAGGGCCTCCTGGGGGACAATTCCTCCCCAAAATCCCTCTGGCAGAGGAGCCCTGCACCAATCCCCCAAAAAAATCCCCCAAAACTCTGAATAAACCTTTTACAGCACATTCCCAGACAGGATTTCTGTGTCCATATGGAAATCCAGGCAGGATTTCAGTGTCCATATGGAAATCCAGGCAGGATTTCAGTGTCCATGGGAAATCCAGGCAGGATTTCAGTGTCCATATGGAAATCCAGGCAGGATTTCAGTGTCCATATGGAAATCCAGGCAGGATTTCAGTGTCCAGATGGAAATCCAGGCTGGATTTCAGTGTCCATATGGAAATCCAGGCAGGATTTCAGTGTCCATATGGAAATCCAGGCAGGATTTCAGTGTCCATATGGAAATCCAGGCAGGATTTCAGTGTCCATATGGAAATCCAGGCAGGATTTCAGTGTCCATATGGAAATCAGGGCAGGATTTCAGTGTCCATATGGAAATCCAGACAGGATTTCAGTGTCCATATGGAAATCCAGGCAGGATTTCAGTGTCCATGGGGAAATCCAGGCAGGATTTCAGTGTCCATGGGGAAATCCAGGCAGGATTTCAGTGTCCATATGGAAATCCAGGGAGGATTTCAGTGTCCATGGGAAATCCAGGCAGGATTTCAGTGTCCATGGGAAATCCAGGCAGGATTTCAGTGTCCATGGGAAATCCAGGCAGGATTTCAGTGTCCATGGGAAATCCAGGCAGGATTTCAGTGTCCATGGGAAATCCAGGCAGGATTTCAGTGTCCATATGGAAATCCAGGCAGGATTTCAGTGTCCATAAGGAAATCAGGGCAGGATTTCAGTGTCCATATGGAAATCCAGACAGGATTTCAGTGTCCATGAGAAATCCAGGCAGGATTTCAGTGTCCATATGGAAATCCAGGCAGGATTTCAGTGTCCATGAGAAATCCAGGCAGGATTTCAGTGTCCATATGGAAATCCAGGGAGGATTTCAGTGTCCATGGGAAATCCAGGCAGGATTTCAGTGTCCATGGGAAATCCAGGCAGGATTTCAGTGTCCATATGGAAATCAGGGCAGGATTTCAGTGTCCATATGGAAATCAGGGCAGGATTTCAGTGTCCATATGGAAATCAGGGCAGGATTTCAGTGTCCATGGGGAAATCAGGACAGGATTTCAGTGTCCATATGGAAATCAGGGCAGGATTTCAGTGTCCATGGGGAAATCCAGGCAGGATTTCAGTGTCCATATGGAAATCCAGGCAGGATTTCCGTGTCCCCCCCACAAACTGAGGGTAATGACCCCAAACTCAGGCACTGGGAAGTGGCTTTATCCCCAGGGAATTTTGTTATTATTTTTATTGCCGTTATGAAGATGCAGCAGGAGAAAAAAAGAGTTCAATCCAAAATAGGATTTTCATTAAATTCACTGGTGCAATTCCTTTGTAATGTTTGGAGCTAATTCCAGCAAATAGGGAGGGAGGAGAGGGTTTCAAAGACATTAAATGTGTTTTTATCAATTCCTGAATCCCAGAATTGTTGAGGTTGGGGAAAAACCTCTAAAATCATCAAGTCCCAGTGTGAAAAATGCACATTTTATGATTGGCTTTTTGCAAATATTACAGTGAATATTATATGTGTGATGTTAGAAAGTGATGCTGTATTAATTCTATTAAGTAGTGTGTTAAATGTAGTTTTAGGTTCCAACATAATGTTAAAATAGAGACTATGTATGTGGGGGGAGTTTTGTTTTTTCGGAATGAGATACTCACTTCCAGGAACACCTAAATCTTCCAAAGGAGAGGAATTTATGGCTTCTTATCAGAAGAAGCTGATTTCTTCAGGCCTTGCTCAAACTTGAAGACCCCAGGGATTTAAAGGAAACAGTTAACATACAACAGAGTTTCTTGTTTTAAATAGAATGTATGCATAACCATAAAAGATATATAAATATGCCACAAGTGTATTGTTTTAAGGTTATTCCTTTGTTCACAAGGTATGCTTTTCATGACTCAGTGTCTGAGAGCATCCTCAATTCTTTGCCTTTTATTGTCTTGTAATTGTCCTAACTCTAAACTTTATTATTCTAATTGTATTATTATTTTTATAACCATTTTATTATTATTAAACTTCTAAAATTTTAAAAAACCAAGTGATTGGCATTTTTCACACCAGGATATTGTATTTTCCTCTGGCTGCAGCCAGGCCTGCTGCATGAACCAGGTTGTCCCTCGGAGCATTAATTAACACCAGCTCTTAACGAGCTTTCAGCACCAGGCCCAGCAGCGCTCTGCCCCTGGCAGGAATATCCCATGTGCAGGAATATCCCATTTGCAGGAATATCCCATTTGCAGGAATATCACATTTATAGGAATATCCCATGTGCAGGAATATCCTATGTGCAGGAATATCCCATGTGCAGGAATATCCCATGTGCAGGAATATCCCATTTGCAGGAATATCCCATCTGCAGGAATATCCCATTTGCAGGAATATCCCATGTGCAGGAATATCCCATTTGCAGGAATATCCCATTTGCAGGAGTATCCCATCTGCAGGAGTATCCCATCTGCAGGAATATCCCATCTGCAGGAATATCCCATTTGCAGGAATATCCCATCTGCAGGAATTTCCCATTTGCAGGAATTTCCCATTTTCAGGAATATCCCATTTGCAGGAATATCCCATTTGCAGGAATATCCCATCTGCAGGAATATCCCATTTGCAGGAATATCCCATTTGCAGGAATATCCCATTTGCAGGAATATCCCATTTGCAGGAATTTCCCATCTGCAGGAATATCCCATCTGCAGGAATATCCCATTTGCAGGAATATCCCATTTGCAGGAATATCCCATTTGCAGGAATATCCCATTTGCAGGAATTTCCCATTTGCAGGAATATCCCATCTGCAGGAATATCCCATTTGCAGGAATTTCCCATCTGCAGGAATATCCCATGTGCAGGAATGTCCCATGTGCAGGAATATCCCATGTGCAGGAATATCCCATGTGCAGGAGCTGCTCAGTGCCAGGACCAGCTCTGAGCACTGAAATTCTGTTCCCTTCAGCCACTCATTTCCTGAGCCTGCTGAACACGGGCCACAAGAGCTTTTTTGTCATTTTCTGCCACTTTTTGCTGTGCTTGGCCAAAGCCCTGACATCTCCCAGCCCTGCAGACTCTGCCCTGCTCCTGCACCACCAGCAGCTCCACGCTGGAATTACTCCCCAGCCTCTCTGCTGCACGTGCAACAAACTCTTTTAGGCATTTTAAATCATTAAAACCCAAATTAAAGCTCTCCTGGCTGTGCAAGGCCAGCTCAGCCCCCAGGGTTTCAGCCAGGAGTTGGATTGGTGACATCCAGCTCCCCATTCCTTAGGGGGCAAAACCAAACAATGCAGAGCAGCGTTTGCTGCTGGGATTTGATTATTTTAATTTGATATTTCCAGCCTGAAAGGTTCCATGATTCTAACTCCTTTTGCCCTGAGATATCAAGCTACTGAAACAGCAGTTTTGATAGAATTCCAGCCTGGTTTGGGTGGGAAGGACCCCAAATCCCACCCAGTGCCCCCCTGCCATGGCAGGGACACCTCCCACTGTCCCAGGTGCTCCAGCCCCAGTGTCCAGCCTGGCCTTGGGCCCTGCCAGGGATCCACGGGTGCCACAGCTGCTCTGGGAATTCCATCCTGTGCCAGGGAACAATTCCTAATTCCCAAAATCCCATCTAAACCTACTCATTTTGCAGCCCTTCCCCTGTCCGTGTAAAAGCCCTGAAAGCCCCAGGTAACCCAGGACCTGCCACGGCACTGAGCTCTGCCATAAATCCTGATTTCTATAATCCTGATTTCTATAATCCTGATTTCTAATCCCAGGCCTGAGCAGAGCAGAGGAAATCAGGTCCCCGTGTTCCAACCTCGTGTTCCTATTCCACACTTTGCTGTTCCCAAAGGCCTGTTCTGGTTTATTTGTGCTTTAAAAACAAAGGTGGAGGTTTCACTGACGGAAACCACATCCTTCCCTCCCGTTGTGCTGTTTCTCCTTCCCTGCTCCCCCTCAGCATTCCAGCTGCTTCCACATGCAGACCCAGTTCTTCCCTGGAGCTGGGAAAAACTTTTCAGGTGCAGCTCTTTCATTTGGCAAAAACCATTTGGGGCAGGCAAAGCTGTTTAAAAATTCAAATGAGGTTTTCAAATGGTTTTGTAGCTCAGGAATTCGGAAACATTTCCTGAAACACAGGAGTTGGTTGCAGAGAGACTGGAAATGAATTCTGGATGAAAGTGAAGTGAGAGGAGAAAAAAGACCCCTTTTAACACAAAACATGTTTTGAAAATTGCCATTTCAGGGCATGAATTTGTGTTGCATTTGATCTGGAGTTAATGAGGTCTGCTCAGGTACCCAGCTGCCACGGAACCATGGAATCCCAGGATCATTCAGGCTGGAAAACAACTCCGGGATCGCTGAGTCCCCTCTGTGCTCATCCCACCTTGTCCCCAGCTCTGAGTGCCACCTCCAGGAATTGCTGGGACACCTCCAGGGATGGGCATCCAACCCTCCCTGGGCAGAAAGGACTGATAACACAGCAGGAAAAAACCCCAAAAATGCCAAAAGGGGGTGGCTGGAGGAGCTCCCTCCCTGCTGGAGGCTGTGGCAGAGCTGGGGCTGATCCCATCCCAAACCCAGGGGAGCAGAACTGGGGCTGATCCCATCCCAAAGGCAGAGCTGGGGCTGATCCCATCCCAAAGGCAGAGCTGGGGCTGATCCCATCCCAAACCCAGGGAAGCAGAGCAGAGCCCGGGTGCTTGGGGCAATGCCGTGGCTCTGTGGGAATTCTCTGGGGTTTCACGCCCTCCTGGCCCCACAGGGATCCCCAAGTGTTACAGTGGGGACAGTCCTGCTGTTTCCAGCTCATTTCGGTGGAATCCATCCAGCCAAAGCTGCTGAAGTGGGGCTGGCTGGGAGCAGGGGCTGCAGGCAGAGGTGGTTATTCACATTGTTTATAGTTAAGTACTATCACTGTACGTCAAGCACTGTGCACCAATGCTGTAGCTGGTTTTCACTTTAAAACAAATAGATTTGGCCTTTGCGAAGCTCTGTATAAAAGAGCAGTGTATTTTAAATAAATCGGAGTTTTACTCTCAGCAGCCTTCTGAGTCTGAGTTTTCTCATTCCCGGCCTGCCTCGACAGCGACAGCCTCCTGAGCTGATTTTCCTGTTAACCCAAAATCCCCATGAGTTTAAAACCCTTTTACATCACGGTGACACCACTCTGCTGCTGCAGGGAGAACGCTGAGAAGCGCTCCCCACCACGGGGATCAATAACGCCCCACTTTGAGCCATCTTCCCAAAAACCAGCTACAAACAGGCAGATATTTGAAGGACAGAACTTCTGTCCATCCCTACATGCAGCACAACTCTTCCTCTCCGCATCCTTCCAAACCACGGAGTGCCAGCCTGCTTTGGCTTGGAAGGGGCTCATTCATTCCACCCCCTTAAAAATCCGCTTTAAAAATGCTCTGTGCCATCCCAGCTCCCGGTGAAACCCCAGGTGAGTTTTGCCCTCTGCAGGTGTAAGAAATCCCTTCCCAGTGTGGTTTTCCCACTGAGCACCGCCGGTGGTTTTTGCAGGATTTTCCTGCGCGCTGCTGAAGAGCCGCTCCTGCCGCGCTCAGGCGGCTCCATCTGGTGTCACACAGACCTGGTGGAAAAGGAAAAGGGTTTGGAAAGCGGGTGGTAATCATTGATAGGAGGTTTTAAGCTGCCCTGGCAAAAAAAAAAACAAAACAAAACAAAACAAAAAGCCAAAAAAAACGCAAAAAAGAAAAAAAAACGCAAAAAAAGGAAAAAAAAAGCAAAAAAGGAAAGAAAAAAGAGCAAACAAAACCAAAACCAAACAAACAGAAAAACAGAAACAAACAAAAAAAACCAAAACAAAAAACCCCAAAAAACCCCAAAAGAAACCCAACCAAAACCAAACAAACAGAAAAGAGAAACAAAAAATAACAAAAAAAAATCCCAAACCCAAAAATACCCAAAAAACCAAAAAAACCCAACCAAACAAAACCAAAACCAAACAAATAGAAAAGAAACAAACTAAAAAAAAAAAAAAAACCACAATTGATTTTCCTACCCTGTTTTGCTGTCCACCAAAGGTGAAGACCAGATCTTCCATCGTGGCTTTGGAAATGGGAATGACAGAATCCAGGGAATGGTTCCCACTGCCAGGGCAGGGCTGGATGGGATTTTGGGAATTGGGAATTGTTCCCTGGCAGGGTGGGCAGCCCTGGCACAGGTGCCCAGAGCAGCTGGGGCAGTGCCCAAGGCCCCCGTTATCCCACCCTGCAGCATCCCCAGCCTGATTTCCCTCCTGATCCCACCTCACACTCCCCATTATCCCCCAGCTCCCCCTCAGCATTCCCATTCCCGGTATCCCGTTATTCCCATTATCCCACAGCCATCCCTGCTGGCAGCACCCCCAGCCCCGTGCCCCCATTGCCCCCCAGGGCATCCCCAGCTCTGCCCCCGGGCCCTGCCGCTATCCCGTTATCCCGAGACAGCATTCCCAGTCCTGTTATCCCGAGACAGCATTCCCAGTCCTGTTATCCTGTTATCCCGTTATCCCGAGACAGCATTCCCAGTCCTGTAATCCTGTTATCCCGAGACAGCATTCCCAGCCCTGTTATCCCGTTATCCCGAGACAGCATTCCCAGCCCTGTTATCCCCCTATCCAATTATCCCGAGACAGCATTCCCAGCCCTGTTATCCTGTTATTCCGAGACAGCATTCCCAGTCCTGGTATCCTGTTATCCCATTATCCCGAGACAGCATTCCCAGTCCTGTTATCCTGTTATCCCACTATCCCATTATCCCGAGACAGCATTCCCAGTCCTGTTATCCCGTTATCCCGAGACAGCATTCCCAGTCCTGTTATTCTGTTATCCCGAGACAGTATTCCCAGTCCTGTTATCTTGTTATGCCACTATCCCATTATCCTGAGACAGAATCCCCAGGCCTGTTATCCTGTTATTCCACTATCCCATTAACCTGAGAGAGCATCCCCAGTCCCATTATCCCTCTATTCTGCAGCAGCTATCCCACTATCCCGTTATCCCTCTATCCCGCTATTCCAAAATCCCACTATCCCTCTATCCTGTTATCCCATTATCCCGCTATCCTGCTATCCCCTTAACCTAGTATCCCATTATCTGGCTATCCCGTTATCCCGCTCTCCCTCTCTCCCGCTCCGCGGTGCCCAGCACCGCCCCGTGGCCATTCCCGGCGCTGCCGCCGCCAGGAAAATCCCCGGGATCGGCTTTTCCCCCGATCCGGGATTCTGCAGCCCCGTCCGTGCCCTCCCCGTGCCCGGGAGCACCGGGAACACCGGGATGCCCGGGCCCGGCTCCCTCCGGAGGCTCCAGCCGGGACAGGGGCACCTCTGGCACGGGAGAAGCCGCTCATCCCCAACCCGGGAATTGCGGGATTGACACCGGGAATTGCGGGATGGACACCGGGAATTGCGGGATGGATACCGGGAATTGCGGATGGCAGAAGGCTCTGGGGGCCCCGGAGCAGCAGCGGGTTCGGGTGTCCCACGGAGGATCCCAGGGCTGCGCTGACATCTCCGTCCCGCGCTCCGGGATTTTCCAGCTCCGTTCCCGGCGTTTCCCCGGCCCGGGGGATTCTGCTGCCCGGCCCGTGGGACAGGAGGGATGGGGACAGGGACCGGCCCCGAGTGACAGCGGGCACAGCCCGGGGACACCGCCGGGCTGAGGGAGTCCCGGCACGGGCCAAAGCTGCTCCTTTAACCCTCTAACCCCAAACTGCTCCTCTAACCCCAAAACTGCTCCTCTAACCCCAAAACTGCTCCTCTAACCCCAAACCTGCTCCTCTAATCCCAAACTGCTCCTCTAACCCCAAACTGCTCCTCTAACCCCAAACTGCTCCTCTAACCCCAAACCAGCTCCTCTAATCCCAAACTGCTCCTCTAACCCCAAACTGCTCCTCTAACCCCAAAACTGCTCCTCTAACCCCAAACCAGCTCCTTTAACCCCAAACTGCTCCTCTAACCCCAAACTGCTCCTCTAACCCCAAAACTGCTCCTTTAACCCCATGTCACCCAACTGTCCTACAAATCCCCCAAATCCCATCTGGACCTGATCCCTGCAACTACACCTTGAAGGACAAACAAGTCCCTGCTTGCCCCCCTTTGGTCTCAGCCCCATGAAATGAAATCCTGATCACTCCCCAAGAAATACCCCCCTAATTAAAATCACTGACTAACCCCAATTTCTCCATTAAATGCCCCCCCTAATTAAAATTACGAACCCAAATCTCCCCATGAACTACCCCCCCTAATTAAAACCATTGTCTAACCCCAATTTCTCCTTGGCCCAGCAGAAGCCCTCAATCAGTGTTCACATGCAGCCAGGTGAATTTTTAATTGAAATCCCAGGAATTGATTGCATCCCTGATCTCAGCCAGGTGACATTTCCCTTTCAAACCTGGAATATTTTATGGAGTTTGGAAGGAATTCCTTATCCCAGCACCTGGGAGGTGACAATTATTTAATACATTTAGTAGCACAGAGGGTTTAATCACTGGCTGCTCCTCTCTTCATCATCCTCAGGAATAGATTGGGTTTTGGAATTTTTTTCCTAATATCCCAACATTAAACAGCAGGGGAAAATAATCCAGCTGAAATGGGACAAACAAGGGAAATGTTGCAAAATAAGGAGGGAAATACAGACAAGGAGGATCTAACTGCACCCACAGCTGCTCTGGGCACCCTGTGCCAGGCAACAATTCCTTCCCAATATCCAATTCCTTCCCAATATCCAATTCCTTCCCAATATACTAGAATAAATAAAAATACAGATTGTCAGGAATCAACTGCTATTCCCTGCTATTCAACTGCTGCTCTGTTGCACGTCTGTAAATCCATTAACAGGACTCCATAAACCCCAAATAAATTCCACTACACTGAATTCTGAAGGAAAACTAAATAGCATTTGGTATTTAGTATTTAATTAAAGCTTCTAACTCCTTATTTCACCACAGGGGTGCTACGTTTTGCTGTAATAAATTATTTTCTTCCTACTGACAACTACCTGAATGCATTTGCAATTCACTTAAGAGGATTAATTAAGGCTTGTTTTCATGACAAGCATTTTTTTTTTTCAGAGCAATTAAAATCGGGTTTAAAGTTATAACACATATTTGATAGCAATTATTAAAACTAATCCTAGAAAATTAAATATCTATCCCTAGGAATCCTCTAACACATGGAAGGAGCTGCTTCCCTGCTGCCAACCTTCTCCAGGTTGGGATAAGCTTAACATTTGGTTTAAGCTTAAGATTTGGTTTAGGTTCTGAGACTTGGCTTGTATTTAGAATTTGGGGAAAAAAGCCCCAAAGTTGCTCCCCAAACCTTCCAAGCTGCTGCCTGAAGGTCTGCACCTCACCTCCAGCTCTTTTTCCAGGAAAAAGAGACCTGGGAAGGTCAGTCCTGACTCCCCCCAGCAAGGATTTTGGGAATTCACCCAGACCCAGGTGTGAAATCCCCTGGATCCAGCCCTGAAGGATCCCTGGAGCAGCCCAGGAAACCTTTCCAGGTCCCTGAAGGATCCCCAGGGATCCACCAGCACTCCCAAAACCTCTGGAACATTCCCAAACCCCCAGAGCTGTGACTGAGCACCCCACAACAGCAACAGTGCACCCACTTAATGAGTTTGCAGAGGCCAGAGCTGCAGGTCATTAAAAACTCCCTAAGGTGAAGGTTCCCAAATTGTTTTCCTTGTTCATTAGACATGGAAACAATTATTGGGGGTAGGAAGAGATGGTGCTTCATTAATATTCCCCTAATCAGAGCTGAGCCCAAAAAAAAGCAAGTTCCAATTTCACCTTCAGTAATTCTGGGACGGACAGGGGTGCAAACAATGAAACCCCAACACCAGAAATCCTGGAGCAGTGAATTTTAATTGACCTCTTTGTGTCCCCAAAAACCCCTTTTCACACGGAATATTTGTATTTCCTGGCTGCTTGCCCTCCTGATGCTCCTCAGGGCTGAAGTTGTGTTTCTCCAGGAGAATCTCAGGCTGCTCCAGGGATTTCTCTTCCCACTGATTCCTCCCCATCAATTCTCCCCCTTCAGCACAGGCAGCAGCTCCCCGCTCTCCTTCAGCTCCTGCAAGAGAGAAAGGGATGGATTCCTTGGGATTATCCAAGGGGATTCCAGCAGTTTAGTTTTTATAAATAAATGGAATTTTTAAATGCAATAAATGGAATTTTTATGTGAAATAAATAAGAGTTTTCAGGTGCAAAAAAAAAGGAATTTTTAAATGCAAAAAATGGAGTTTTTAGGCACAATAAATGGAGTTTTTCTTGCAAAGAAATGCAGCTCCTACCTTGACGATGTCCAGCCCCCCCACCAGCTCCCCCTTGACGTACAGCTGGGGGTATGTGGGCCAGTTGGAAAAGGATTTCAGCCCCTGGCGCACCTGGAAAGGCCAAGGAGAATTATTTGGGAGTTATTGTTTGGGAATTCTGCCTCTGGAAAAGGCAGCGGGAGGAGGGACCCACAGGGATGGGGAGGTTCTGTTACCTCCTCGTCCTCCAGGATGTCAAAGGTCTCGTAATCCACGCTGGAAAAAGGGAAAAAACGGAATATTCACATTATTCACACTGCAGCTGGGAAGAAATGCTCAAAAAACAACAAAACCCCGCAACATTTGTAAAGAAACGGCTCAAAATTCTCACAAAAAACACCAAAAATCCCCCTGAAAGTTTCTAAAACCTCAAGGTTTTTAAAAATCAAAAAAATGCTGGAAAAACCTCACAGAGTTCTCAGAAAGTCCTCAAAGTTCTCAAAAAAACCCTCAAAGTTCATGCTAAAACTTCAATATTAAAAAAAACCCCAATAAATTATTGGAAAAAAAACTCTCAAAGATATAAAAAAACCTCAATGTTCTCAAAAACTCCTCAGAAGTCTAAAAAAAACCCTCAATGTTCTAAAACCTCAAGATTTTTAAAGAACTCATAAAATGGTGGAAAAAACCTGCAAAGTTCTCAAAAAATCCTCAAAATTATAAAAAAACCCCTCAATGTTCTCAAAAATCCCTCAAAATTCTAAGAAAAACCCTCAAAGGTCTAAAACCTCAAGATTTTTTTAAACCTTCAAAACTCTCAAAACCTCAAGGTTTTTTAAAAACCCTAAAAATTTTCAAAACCTCTCAAAATTCTCACAAATATCCTCAAAATTCCCCCAAAAAACCCTGAAAATTCTCGCAGAGAAACCCCAAAATCTTTAAAAAACACTCAAAATTCTTCAAAAATTCTGCAAAATTCTCACCAAAAAGGCTCAAAAAATGTTCAAAGAGCCCTCAAAAATTCCTCTAAATTCTGACAGAACCCCTCAAAATTCTCAAAAAACTTCATTAAAGTTCTCAGGAAACCCTTCAACTGTTTGAAATCCTCTTTAAACATAAAAAACAATATTTTATATTGGTTTTAATGTTTATATTTATATTTATATTCACATTTTCTCATATATTTTCCCTAAAATGCAGATTTTAACCTAAAACTTTCCTCCCAAAATCCAACCTGTTACCTACCCAGTGTTATTCATGATTTCTATGATTTGTTTGCTGAAGCCACACTTTGCCATCTAAAAATATAAAATACAGATATTAAATAATTTTTAATCCATGGAATTCCAGCTGACTACAACAATTCCCAATTTTTTGCTGGATGAGCCACTCCTTAATCCCTTTTCCATCCTTTATCTCCTGGTTTTTATGGATTTATGGAATAAATCTGCTTTATTTTGAGGCATCACTGCTCTGGATTCACCATAATAAACTATAATAAACAAGAACAGCAACTTGTTATATTTATTATCAATTATAATTAATTTAATTATCATTAATTTCACCATAAATTAATTAAAATTTGAATGATAATGAATTAATAATTCATATCCTCTGCAAACTCTTCACATGAAGACAAAAAACACACAGCAACTGTTAGATATTAATAGGTACTATAGATATATCTAATATTTTAGATATATTATATTATAGATATGTATTATAATATCTAAGCATTAGATATTTCTATAAATATTTATATTAATATATTAATATATTTTATATTAAGAATATATCTTATATTAAAATATTTTTATCTTAATAATATATTAATAAAAACCAGGGCTGTTCCATGGTTTATAGAAGCCCCAAATAAAAAGATAAATAACTTCTGCAGCAGCACTGCTTTGAATTAAGGAAGAACAAGGTAAAAATTCAATATTTTCTGGAACACTCCACATTACCTGTTTGTTTCCCTTCATAAAGAGCATCACAGGAGCTTTGTTTATCAAGGATTTAAGCCTAGAAAAAGACATTAAATACTTTGGTTATCACCCCAAATAAACTCCTTAAAAAGCACAGGAATGGGCTAAAAGGTTTTAAAAAATAAGATTTTAAAGGCCACCAAAACAAAGTTTTTGAAGATGTGCCCACCTCATCTTAATCTGCAATTTAATCTCTGCTAAAAGCATTAACTGGGGTGAAATTCAGTGAAACAATTTCAAAGTGAAGTAACCCAAGCCTCAGGGTAAATTTGGAAGGAATTAATTAGGAATTAATTCATCCCTAGAATTTAGAATGGTGGGATTATTATTTATCACCACTTTGAAATGGGATTAATTAAATTATTTCTGCACTGAGCAGAGAGAAGAAGCAGGCAGCGATTCCCGCCAGTGACACCTGAGATGGGAAATCTGTGGCAAATAAAGCTGGAAAAAGCTTAAAAAGATGATTTTCCCCATTATTTTTTAAGAATAAATTGTTTAAGAGAGGCAAGAAGGAATATATGTCTATATAGCCACCTATAGATACAGATATATAAATAAGTAGATATATAAATATATAAGTAGATATATAAGTATATCCATAGATATATAAGTATATAAGTAAATATATAAGTAGATATATGTAGATATATAAATATATAAGTAGATATATATAGAGATATCTAAGTATATAAGTGGATCTATATAGATATAGAAATAGAAATATAGAAATACTGATATATTTACAAATATACAGATTGTTCTATATATATAAATATATAAATTTATAAATATGGATATATAAATATAGCAAGACATATTTATAAATATATAGATACATGGAGATATATAAATAGATAAAGACACAGAAATGCATAAATAGATACATAAATATAGAAACAGATACATTCTTGCAACAAGCAGAAATTAAGCCACAAATATAAGTGAAGATTCTTTGATTTAGATGTACAAACTCCAAAAAAACTTGAAAAACGGCAGGAATTCTGTGAGTAAATAGATTTTTGAGGCAATTCTGCTGAAGCAGGAATTTCCCAGCAGGATAAAGCAGGGAGTTTTCCCTGCATGAACACAGAAAAAACTCAAAATTTGCAATAATTGCCCCACCTGTCCTCCAGCTTCTGGCCCTTGGGGCAGATCGTGTCCAGCTCTCCTGACGCCGCCAGCTCCTGGGAAATGGGGGGAACAAAAATGAGGTGGGGAAAGAGAGAAACAGACACCTGTGGCAAGGCAAAGGTGAGAAATGCAACCGTGGCAAGGCCAAAGGTGAGGAATGCAAACATGGCCAGAGGAAAGGTGAGAAATGCAACCACGGCAAGGGAAAAAGTGAGAAATGCAACCGCAGCCAGGCAAAAGGAGAGAAATGCAATCTGTACAAGGCGAAAGGAGAGAAATGCAACCACAGCAAGGCAAAGGTGAGAAATGCAACGGTGGCCAGGGGAAAAGTGAGAAATGCAAACATGGCAAGGGGAAAAGTGAAAAATGCAACTGCGGCAAGGCCAAAGGTGAGAAATACAACCGTGGCAAGGGAAAAAGTGAGAAATGCAACCGCAGCCAGGCAAAAGGAGAGAAATGCAATCTGTACAAGGCGAAAGGAGAGAAATGCAACCAGAGCAAGGCAAAGGTGAGAAATGCAACGGTGGCCAGTCAAAAGGTGAGAAATGCAACCGTGGCAAGGAGAAGGTGAGAAATGCAACCGTGGTAAGGTGAAAGGTAAGAAATGGAAGCACAGCAAGGCCAAAGGTGAGAAATGTAACCATGGCAAAGCGAAAGGTGGGAAATGCAACTGTGGCAAGGCAAAGGTGAGAAATGCAACCATGGCCAGGGGAAGGTGAGAAATGCAAGCACGGCCAGGCAAAGGTGAGAAATGCAAGCACGGCCAAGCAAAGGTGAGAAATGCAAGCACAGCCAGGCGAAGGTGAGAAACGCAAGCACAGCCAGGCAAAGGTGAGAAATGCAACCATGGCCAGGCGAAGGTGAGAAATGCAAGCGCGCACCTTGACGACGTCCAGGCCCCCGACGAGCTCCCCACGCACGTAGAGCTGAGGGTAGGTGGGCCAGTTGGAGAAGGCCTTGAGGCCCTGGCGCACCTCCTCGTCCGAGAAGACGTCGAAGGTGCTGAAGGCCACGCCGTGCTGCTGCAGGAGCTGCACCATCTGCCTGCTGAAGCCTGCAGGGATGAAATGGGATTGCAGCACCGCTGTGAGCACTGGGGCACTCAGCACGGCACACACACACAGAATGTGCTGTGGTTTAAATGGTCATAAAGTAAATAGTAATGTTGTGATAGAGGCGTAATAATAGGATAAATATTAATGCTGTAGTACTGTAAATATTATGTATTTATTATAGAGATGTTTAATAGATAAATATTAAATATATTTTTATATTTAACATATAAATACATAAATATTATATGTTTATAATATTTATTATAATATACTGCATCTATATTCTATTATATAAATTATTATATATATTACAGCATACATTATAGTATACATATTATACATTATATATATTACCATAAATATATATTTATATAAATATATATTTATATATTATTATATTATTGTATTATTATACACAATAAAATTATATTATATTATATTATATTATATTATATTATATTATATTATATTATATTATATTATATTATAGTATAGTATAGTATATATATTATATATTATTATATTGTTATATTATATATAATTACATTATTACATTATATTACAATGAAACTATTATACTACATTACATTCTATTACATTACACTATATTACATTATTTTATATTATATTTGTCGTGCTATGACACGAAATAACTCACGCACACCTTAAGATATAAAAGAGGGAAAAGAGGAAGTTTAATTTCTGACCTTGCAGTGTACAGAATTCTAAAGGTGACTGTGGATTGGAGGATGGAAGTGCCACCTCTCCAACCACCCTGGTCAAACCAACAGCCCATCAATTCTCTCCTCCCACAGAGAAGGATGCAAACAATCATTATTTACATGAACAGCGAGTGAGAACTGAAGTAGAAATACGTAAACGTCACAAGGCATAGAAAGCTTTTAAAAGCAAACACTTTAGAACCACGTGGAGGCAGAGCTCACCGCAGCGGGGCTCCTTGGGCGAGCCCTTCATGAAGAGCATGCAGGGAGCGGCGTTGACCAGCCTGCTGAGGCGGGCGTGCAGCTGCTCCTGCGCGGGTGCTGCGGGCGCAGCGCCGGCCGCGTGCCGCTGCACCTTCTGCGTCAGCTCGGGCGCGTGCGCCCCGTCCAGCCTGTCCACCTTCTGCGAGTTCTGCGGGGACACAAACGCACCTTCAGCCCAGCCTAAAGGCACAGCAAAGCCCAGCCCGGCTGACTGGGCAGGGGCTGCGCTCCCGGCTGGCAATGCCGCCTCGGCGATTGCGCTCCTCTGGTTTGTCGCGCTACGACGCGAAATAACTCACACGCACCTCCAGATATAAACCAGGGAAAAGAGGAAGTTTAATTTCTGACCTGGCGAGACACAGAATTCTAGAAGTGGCAGTGGATTGGAGGATCAAATTGTTACTTCTCTAACCACACTGGTCAAACCAACAGTCCATCAATTCTCTCTTCTCACAAAGAACGTAAAACCATCATTATTTACGTGAACGTGCGTGAGAACCACAGTAGAAATATGTCAACATCAGAAGGCATAGAAGACTTTTAAAAGAACTCTAAAACTTTTAAAAGAACTCTAAAACTTTTAAAAGAACTCTAAAACTTTTAAAAAAACTTCAGAACTTTTAAAAGAGCAGGGAGACGTCGGTTCTCAGATCCTGTGCTGCATGAGTGCCTAACTCTGAACTCCATACAAAGTGTTAGTTACAAAGTGTTAGTTACTCCATACAAAGGATTAGTTACTTCACATTTTGGTCAGACTAAACAATTCCTCCATGCCCGAAACTCAAGGACACCCTACAACCTCAAGCCCTGACAAGTATAAACAAAAGTGAGTTGGGGAGGAGCAAACTGGGGGTAAATAACTTCATTACCTGAAGCTGTAATTGGAGGATTAACCCCTGATGTGTAAATAGAAAAAACTTATATCTGCCTGAAAAACTCCTGACCATGGTCCACCTTGGGTGGCTTCTGACTGCCCAAGATTACATACAATATAGAAAATATATTATATTTAGTTCTTTTTATATGTAGCTATGGAAGGCCTTTAATAAATACCCACTTTATCCTCTTAACCTTGTCTAGCCTTTGCTCTAGGCAGCCACTCCAAGGCATCAGCCTCTAGAAATAATTATTCAAGAAAATGTTATCAATCTTATCATAACAGGCAAACAGCACCCAAACAGAATTGTTATTTCTGTTATTACCATATTTACCTGGGTTTTTTCCCAACTACAAGACAAAGAAAAGTTGCTGTAAATCTTTTGACCCAAGTACAACAAGTGAAATAAAAACTACGTATGAATCCCGAAGCACTTAAGGAAGCCTTGAACTATTCCATATAAAGTGCAAAAACCATTTCTATATCTATTTTTAGGTTCCAATGGGTAGATTTCAATCAGTTACAGAGGTGTTTCCTCAATGAGAAAGCTCCTAAGGTTCTGGTAGAGTATTAAAAAGTGTAAGTATTAAAGAGTCCACATGGATTCTATTTTCTCTTAAATCCACTTTTCTTAAATTCATTTCCTCTTAAACCCATTTCCTCTTACCTTAAAGAACAAGAACGTTGGAACAGAACTAATTCCATATTTTTCAGACACTTCAGGCACAGCCTCAGCTTCCAGCTAAAAACCAAACCATAAGGAAAAAAAAAGGATTATTTTCATAATCTTCTTTAAAGTTTCACTGTGAGTGTCAATCCTGGAATGTTCTCCCTGGCATTTTATACATTTAAACAGGATCTGCTGCTGAAGCCTGTGAGACATTTGCATTTAAATGAGACTCTCTGGGCTGCCGTGGCACCACTGAACCTCCACGGTGTCAAAACAGGTTCAGAGGTTTTTATTTTGTTGCACATTTCAAAAGACGCCCGGAGGCTGCGAATAAAATTTTTGGTGCACTCCTGACCTAGTAAATTCTCAATGCTGTGCAGCTCCTGCTATATTGGAATCCATAAATCACTGCCCCCAGTTCTGTCACCATCACAGAGGTGCTTTTGTGCCCCTTTGGGGGGCTCTACATCACCCCTGACATCTGCAGCCCCCTGCAAATGAGGAGGGAAAAAGGAGGTGTTCCTTCAGCTGAACTTGATTTTTAACTCCTGCAAGGCTGCTGAGTGCCCAGCCTGGGCTCACTGCTCCCTCCTTCATCACACAGGGATTTGCCATGAAAATTTATCTGCCCTGGCTCAGCTTTGAGCTGCTCCAGCCACACAGGCTCTAAATGAACCCACTAATTAGAGAGGCAAAGCAGGAGCGCCAAAACTGAGCCCCAGCCTCCTCCTGCAGATCACCACTCCAGCAGAATCAGCTGAGAAACTACAGCTAGAAAATGAAAGCTTCCATTTACTGAAAATGAACTGAAAGCTTATACATAATTGAAAGGGAATAGATAATTCCAATTATTGATTCTTTCTCCAGGGGCAAATGATGACTTCCACCTCTAATACTCATTTTCCTTCCCAGCAAAATTTCCTGCTTGGATATTTATGTTCTAGATAACACAGAACAGATTTCATTTCATATTTCAGGAACTTGCTCTTATTGGCACAGCTTCCCAAAATGTTGTTTGTGTTTTGGGATGTGAACACAGGTGTTTGCCAATTCAAAGGCAGGGTGGATATTCTGCAACACAAAAATCCCATCAAGAACTGCCAAAATCAAATATATTCCTCTTGAGGAGCTCCTCCCTCCAAAATGTGTCAGTAAAATCAGTAAAACATCAGTAAATTTCTTAGGTTCTCTAAGCAAGAACACCAGTAATATTAATATTACAGGGAGGAGAGAAGTTGGGGAAAGGATGTGCCACTGTCTTGGTTTTACGGTCCTGGATAACTTTGGAATCTCCTTATTAAAAAATAAATTACAGCTGAATAATAAAGGTCATAAATAAATGATATAGGAATAATAAAAAGGCAACTGAGAGATTCCAGATTTTGTTGGGCTGAGTAAAAGCTACTAAACTCTAGATAAATTTAAGCATCTTGAATTTGCAGTATGTTGAAAATTAGTCCTTTGAAGCCCTAAGTCATAAAATACCATTAAAATAATTCTGTTCTGTTTTACAAATACCAACTGAGAGGAATCATTAAAAAAACCCATACACACATCCTAAAGGCTGTAAAAATCACATTAAAATACTCACACACAGCTGGCTGCTCCACTGCTCCCTGCCCTCCTCATCCCACAAGTGTCTCATTAACCAGAGAGATTTGGTTTAAAAACCAACAGCACGTGGATGAAGCGAATTCCTTTTTCCTTGCCCTGGATCCCAGTGGGATGTGCAGAGGGCCTCACAAAGCAGAGTGACAACATTGCAGGGGCTGAATTCACCTTCCTGAAGGGTCATTTGAGTGCCACGGGAACCCTCTGGGAATCCTGAGATCCCAGGGACATCTCCAAGGCTGGACACCCTGGGACAGTGGGAGGTGTCCCTGCCCATGGCAGGGGTGGCACTGGGTGTGCTCTGAGGTCCCTTCCCACCCAAAGCATATCAGGATTCCTTCTCTGAGCCATCCCTGAGGGCAGCAGCACCTCTGGGATGACACTGTATGTGCTTTGAGGTCCTTTCCCACCCAAAGCATTCCAGGATTCCCTCTCTGAGCCATCTCTGAGGGTAGCAGCACCTCTGGGATGACACTGGATGGGCTTTGAGGTCCTTTCCCACCCAAAGCATTCCAGGATTCCCGCTCTGAGCCATCCCTGAGGGCAGCAGCACCTCTGGGATGACATTGGATGGGCTTTGAGGTCCCTTCCCACCCAAAGCATTCCAGGACTCCCTCTCTGAGCCATCCCTGGGGGCAGCAGCACCTCTGGGATAACAGATGTGAGAGGGACATCTGAAATGTGAGGCCATACAGGCACCCCAAGAGGAACCTCCCCCCATTCTGGAGCATCTCCCCATCCCATTTTGGAACATTTCCCCTTCCTGGCCCTGGCTGCAGGACTGCTGTGCCTCACCTGCACGAAGCTGACCTGGCTGTGCTCCCGTGCCAGCGCTGCCATCACCTCGTTCATCTGCGCGCACTGCGGAGCCCACGGCGCCCAGAAGTGCACCACCACCAGGGACCTGGGGACAAACAGCACTGCTGGGGACAGCTGCCACAGCCACCAGGATCATGGAATCACTGAGCCTGGCAAAGGCCTCCAGGGGCCCGACACCCCAGAGCCCTGAGTGCCACCTCCAGGAATTCCTTGGACACTCCAGGGATGGGCACTCCATAAAAAGCCACCCCACCACCTTCCTGTGAGGCTGCCCTGGAGCAGAGGCTGGGCAGAGTTACAGAATAAAGCAGGGATTTATTCCAGGATCTCCTCATGGATCCACCTTGGGCAGCACCAGAGCCCAGCCAGGGCTGCACCCAAATGAACCAAAATGGCCCCAAAATGCACGAGCGCTCCCGGGGGCTCTCCCTGGGATCAGTTCTGCTCCATTGGCACCTTGGAGTTCATTGTCCCATTCCAGCTTCAGCCCAGGCAGTCCCACCCTGCTTGTTTTTCTCTCTCCAGCCCACGATGTTTGTGCTCCTGGGCTGAGATTTGGATCATTTGGTGCCCAGCTGGAGCAGGAATTGTTTTGTCTCCCTGCTCTGTGCACAGAGCTCAGCATCCCCTGATGTAAACCCCAGACCCACACACCAAAACAGCACAGAACTGAAAATAGAAAAGCCAAAGCTGAGGCACCACCTGAGATTAAAAAACCCTTGAAAGCACAGCCAGGAGTTCTCCCTTCCCAGGGAACATTCCCAGCCCAGGCAGCACTGCTGAGGCGATGCAGTACAAAACCTGCCACACTGCAATGTTGTTTTTCTGCTCTCATTACCTCCAGCTTCTTATTCCAGGTTTTACGGGATGTTTGGGATTGGTTCTACACAGCATTTAAAGGTGTGAGCAGAAATCCCATCACACTGGGTCTAAACATCTGGGATGACAGCGGTGACAAGCTATTGGAATTTTCAATTCTGTTCTCCATCTTTGCAGAGGTCAAGCCCACCAAATCAATGGGAAAAAAGAATTAAAAATACAATGTACTAGTATTAATTTACTTAGAAAAATAGAGAAATCAAGTTCCCCATACCACAGCAGCCTTCATGTAGTTTATATATATTTATATTTTATACATTTTATATAAATACTTCATGTATTTTATTCCTAAATGATGGAAATTCATTGTAACAGCTGCATGGGCAGCACAAGGTCCCTGCTGGAGCAGTTCCTGTGACCTGATCACAAACCCTGGATGCTTTCACAAACTCGGTTTTCCAGTGAAACTCTAGAAAAATCTGGCAGAAAAACAATACAACAACTTCTCTTTTTCTCCCTAATCATCAGTTTAAGTCTGTGCCCACAGCAGGACACACCTGGCCACAGGGATAGACCTCAGGACAAGCAGGGGACAAATCATCACAGGATTATTTCATCCTCTTCCCACCAGAGCCTGGTCCTTCCTTAACAACATCCAGTTGCAATATATTCATTTTTATCTTCTGGAAGAACATATTTTAAATTCATTTGCACAAGGGGTTTTGGAGTTGTTTTGGTTTTTTGTTTTTAAAACTCATTCACAGAACAATTCAGATTTTGCAACTGAACTGCTTGCTGAGCACTTCAATTTCACCTTAAAAAAAACAGAGTACTTGAAAACATTAAGAAAGATAAAAAATAAAGACTTACAAAATGAAGCATTTAAGTACTTCTAAACAAAGTGTTCCCTGCATTCACTCAAGGTTAAAAAAAAGAGCTCCACTATTAAACAGGGCAGGGACAAAAAGGTTATGACAAATCCCCAATTTTCTCTTTAAATATCAAGATTTACACTGATTCTACAACACAAACTTACTGAAAACTCGAGGCAAGGAATGATAATTTTCTGAAACAAGAAATCCTGTGAAACTGGTGGGTAATTACAAATGCTGTTTTCACAGGAAGATTTATCAGGATTATCAGTTCATCTTGGGTCCAAGAACATGGATAAAATAATCAATTCCTTCAGAGAAAAAAACCAAAGGATGTTCTGTGACAAAGGCAAAGAGAAAATAACTGGTGGGTTTTTTTAGATAACCCTAAAATCTTGTGTTTGTTCCTGAAGCCATTTTCCTTTGGGCACATGAGTTTCTTCTGCAATGAACCCACAAAATAACCCAGCTGAGGGACAATTCCAGGAGGAAAAGTCCTGCTGCAAGTCTGGAAGAAATTCTGTTCCTTTTTCCCAGCACCATCATTTAACAGCATTTCCTTCTGCTGTCTCTAAGAACTGATGCTGCTATTCCACCACACTTTTAATCACCTGTAAATCTGTAATTGCAGAGCTGCTTAGTGCAGCACTTCCCTCCCAAAGTTAGACATGTGCATGGAATAAGGAATAAAAGCAGTGGGATTGCTCAGGACAGGCTGGATGGGGTTGGGAGCAGCCTGGCACGGTGCAGGGTGTCCCTGGATGGGTTTGCAGGTCCCAGAGCGGGCTGGGATTGTGGAAAAGCAGAGTCCTGACATTAATCACAGAGCACAAGTGCAGATTAATGAGAACCTGGCAGGAGATGAATAATTCAGAGCCACTTCTGTGTCAGTGAACACCCAAATTATGCTGTTCCCACTGAAGTGTCACTGCTGTTCCCACTGCAGTGTCACTGCTGCTCCCACTGCAGTGTCACTGCTGTTCCCACTGAAGTGTCACTGCTGTTCTCATTGAAATGTCACTGCTGTTCCCACTGCAATTTCACTGCTGTTCCCACTGCAGTGTCACTGCTGTTCCCATTGAAATGTCACTGCTGTTCCCATTGCAGTGTCACTGCTGTTCCCACTGCAATTTCACTGCTGTTCCCACTGAAATGTCACTGCTGTTCCCACTGCAGTGTCACTGCTGTTCCCACTGCAATGTCACTGCTGTTCCCACTGAAGTGTCACTGCTGTTCCCAGTGAAGTGTCACTGCTGTTCCCACTGAAGTGTCACTGCTGTTCCCAGTGAAGTGTCACTGCTGTTCCCACTGAAATGTCACTGCTGTTCCCATTGAAATGTCACTGCTGTTCCCACTGCAATGTCACTGCAGTTCCCAGTGAAGTGTCACTGCTGTTCCCACTGAAATGTCACTGCTGTTCCCACTGCAGTGTCACTGCTGTTCCCACTGAAATGTCACTGCTGTTCCCACTGCAGTGTCACTGCTGTTCCCACTAAAGTGTCACTGCTGTTCCCACTGAAATGTCACTGCTGTTCCCACTGCAGTGTCACTGCTGTTCCCACTAAAGTGTCACTGCTGTTCCCACTGAAGTGTCACTGCTGTTCCCACTGCAATATCACTGCTGCTCCCACTGCAATATCACTGCTGTTCCCACTGAAGTGTCACTGCTGTTCCCACTGCAATATCACTGCTGCTCCCACTGCAGTGTCACTGTTGCTCCCACTGCAGTGTCCCGGCGGTTTTGGTGACACCTTCCGCAGCTGGAGGCCAATCCCAGCTGGCAGGGCAGCTCTGCTTTATAGAATTTTCCAGCCCATTCGCCCAATTTGGCCCCAAATTCCCTGCGGCAGGAGCTGCTGCAGGGCGGCCCCTCTGCCTGCCGAGCCGGGGGAACAGGGGCTGGGAAAGGCCGAGCCTAAACCCGGCCTAAACCCGGCCTAACCCAGGCCAGAACCCGGCCTAACCCGGGCCAGAACCCGGCCTAAGCCCGGCCTTTGCGCACTTTGGGGCTCGGTTTTTCTCCAT
The DNA here is from genome assembly GCF_048771995.1 of Taeniopygia guttata. Lineage (NCBI taxonomy): Eukaryota > Metazoa > Chordata > Aves > Passeriformes > Estrildidae > Taeniopygia > Taeniopygia guttata. The sequence continues at coordinate 35,912,283 of NC_133031.1, read as the reverse complement.
TTTGGGATTTTTTTTTCTCTTCCCCTCGCTGCGGCAGCACCGGCCCCTGCCGAGCTGTGCCCTGCGGGGAGCCGGGAGGGGACACCGGGATAGGACCCAAAGAGGGGACACCGGGATGGGACACCGGGATGGGACACCGGGATGGGGACACCGGGATGGGACACCGGGATGGGACCCAAAGAGGGGACACCGGGATGGGACACCGGGATGGGGACACCGGGATGGGGACACCGGGATGGGGACACCGGGATGGGACACCGGGATGGGACACCGGGATGGGACCCAAAGAGGGGACACCGGGATGGGGACACCAGGATGGGACACCGGGATGGGGACACCGGGATGGGGACACCGGGATGGGACACCGGGATGGGACCCAAAGAGTGGACACCGGGAGGGGACACCGGGAGGGGACCCAAAGAGGGGACACCGGGATGGCACCCACGGGGGTGATACTGGGACGGCACCTATGGATGGCACCGAGGGACGGGACCCAGAGAGGGGACACCGGAAGGCGGAACCCGGGATGGCACCGAGGGAGGTGACACCGGGGGAGGTGACACCGGGATGGCACCGAGGGCGGTGACACCGGGACGGCAGGGCGGGCCGGGAGCGCCGGCAGGGCGCACAGGAACACGATCCCCCCGCAGTGTCCCCTCACCTGTCCGGGCACTGCAGCAGCTTGTGGAACTGCTCGGCCGAGCCCGCGGCCGCCACCGCGCCCGCCATGGCCGGGCCGAGCCTGCGACACGTGAGGGTGAGGGGACACCGGCGGTCACGTGGCGCCGCCCGCGTCACGTGCGTCCGGCCCGTCACGCGCTTCCTCCCGCCTCACGTGTGCGCCCCGCGTCACGTGTACACCGTGTCACGTGTGCCCTCCGTGTCACGTGCGCTTCCCGTGTCACGTGCGCTTCCCGTGTCCCCTGTCCCCCGTGTCGCTTGTCCCGTGTCACGTGTGCTCCCCGTGTCACGTGTACTTCCCGTATCACGTGTCCCCTGTCCCCCGTGTCCCTGTCCCCGTGTCCCTGTCCCAATGTCCCTGTCCCTCGTGTCAGTGTTAGCCCCGTGTCCCTGTCCCAGTGTCCCTGTCCCTGTGTCCCTGTTAGCCCAGTGTCCCTGTCCCCCATGTCCCTGTCCCCATGTCAGTGTTAGCCCTGTGTCCCCTGTCCCCCATGTCCCTGTCCCCATGTCAGTGTTAGCCCTGTGTCCCCTGTCCCCCATGTCCCTGTCCCCATGTCCTTGTCCCCTTGTCAGTGTTAGCCCCATGTCCCTGTCCCTCGTGTCTCTGTCCCCGTGTCCCTGTCCCCATGTTCCTGTCCCTTGTGTCCCTGTCCTGATGTCCCTGTCCCCATGTCCTTGTCCCCCATGTCAGTGTTAGCCCCGTGTCCCTGTCCCCCGTGTCCCTGTCCCCGTGTCCCTGTCCCCATGTCAGTGACCCTGACACAGAGCCCCGTGACCCTTGTCCTCATGTCCCTGTCCCCGTGTCCCGTGTCCCCCGTGTCCCTGTCCCAATGTCCCTGTCCCCGTGTCAGTGTTAGCCCCGTGTCCCTGTCCCCGTGTCCCTGTCCCCATGTCAGTGTTAGCCCCGTGTCCCTGTCCCTCGTGTCCCTGTCCCAATGTCCCTGTCCCCGTGTCAGTGTTAGCCCCATGTCCCTTGTGCTGATGTCCCTGTCCCCATGTCCCGTTACCCCGTGTCCCCTGACAAATACTGTGTAGTTTTATATCTTTTTCTTTGTTTTCTATTTTAGCCTATAGAAAAACACAATAAATGGAGATATTAATAGTTTATTTTGCATTAATTTGCTTTTTGAGAAGTCAGGTAAAACATTGTTGATTAATGTGTCAAATGATGACATTTATCCCGTGAAATTCCAGGCTGTTTCATGACAAATTTGTAACAGCACAGAGATCAGAGTGCTTTGGATGAATTTTTGTCCCTTTCTTTGTAACAGCACAGAGATCAGAGTGCTTTGGATGAATTTTTCTCTCTTTCTGCAGCAGGAGGGTCTGGTCCAGACATTATGGGATGGAGGCCGAGGCTCCGTGCCACGGTTCTGCTCTGGGAACGAGGCAGATGGAACCCCTGGAAATAAATCTCTTCCCTCCATGGCCGATGTCAGCTCCAGCTCTGCCCCATAAATCAAACCCTGAGCCTTGAGAGAGCTTCCCGAGACCTTTTCCAGTTCCTTGGGAAGGGCAGGGCGAGGATTGCTGCTCCAAATGGATAGGCCCAGGGAGACAGAGAGGAGCTAAATCTGCCTCCCCTCGGGCTGTATTTCTGGGATCCCATATGGAGCCTTGGCAGGAGCCAAGGGAAGCCTCAAGGACTCGGGGTGGAGCAGGCAGGGGCAAATTAACCTGGCAAGTGCCAGCTTGTCAGAACTCAGAATGTCCCTCAGACATTTTTGGATGTTCTGGGCCCAGGTCAGAAGCATTTGAGACCCTGGCAGGCAGCTGGAAACAGCTGTGATTTTGGGTTTGAACCATGGAATGATTTACCAACCTTGCAGGAAGAACAAGAAGGCACAAAAGTTTAGATATTATAGTAGAAGTAGTCACAAAGTAGAAGGAAGAATTTTTGAGTGCTGTACAGGGGGGTTTTGGTTTTGTACATGGGGGTCAGAGGGTTTAAGATGGAGGGATTTGGGCCTGTCCTGCCCTCCCTCTTTCTCCTTCCTTCCCTCCATGTTCTTGGTGATGTTGGCACTCACAGATTGGTTTAGAGTAGAAAAGCACCATTTAATATAGGTAATGGGCATTGGGGAAAACTGTACCCATGTAACACGTAATGTACCATATAAAAGACAGCAGCAGCCCTGGGCGGGGGGAGAGGAGAAGAAGAAGAAGATGAAGAAGACAAAGAAGAAGAAGGAGAAGGAGAAGGAGAAGGAGAAGGAGAAGGAGAAGGAGGAGAAGAAGAAGAAGAAGAAGAAGAGGAGGAGTCAGAGAGGATGTCAGGGTGTGTGTGTGCCTCTGCCTGAGCTGTGAGCAAACCACAGCAGCCCAAGGAGAAAATCTTTTAGATAACTGCAATAAACTGCCTTGAGACCGGACAACAGAGACTGCTGAGCCTTTCTTTGGAAGTTCAGCTTGGAGAAGAGACTTTTCCACCACCCAGAGCCCCAAACCAGGCCTGGGTTCCATCACCAGGTGATGCCCTGCTCACCTGCAGCCCCAAGGAGAAGGATGCGGAGCCCAAACCAGGGTGAAAAACCCCCGAGGGAAGAGGCTGGTGCTCCCAGCTGCTCCCAAATCCCACATCCGTGTTCCCATCCTGGAGGGGTTTCTTGGGCAGGGCTCGCCTGGAGAGGATGAGGTGGAAATTTGGAGGTGTCCATGAGCACAGCTGGCACGCCGAGATGGATGTGGCACAGAATGCCGGGGGTTTTGGTGCATCCTGTTGTTCTCACCAGGAACAGGCACAGGAAACATCCCCAGAGCTGTACTGGTAGGACACGTAAGCAGCTCTGGGAGGTGGCTTGGAAATAATGAAACAAATTGGATTTGTTCGGGTTGGGAGAATCGGGATTATTTGGGCTGGGGGAATGGGGATTGTTTGGGCTGGGAGAATCGGGATTGTTTGGGCTGGGTGAATCGGGATTGTCTGGGCTGGGAGAATGGGGATTGTCCGGGCTGGGAGAATCAGGATTGTTTGGGCTGGGAGATTTGGGATTGTTTGGGCTCGGAGAATCGGGATTGCTCAGCCTGGAGAAGGATCCAGGCTGAGCCGAGTGTGACCTTTCAGTGCCTGCGGGAGCTGAGAGATGGAGGGACAGGGCCCTGGGAATGGCTCCCACTGCCAGAGGCAGGGCTGGATGGGATTTTGGGAATTGGGAATTGTTCCCTGGCAGGGTGGGCAGCCCTGGCACAGGTGCCCAGAGCAGCTGTGGCACCCCTGGATCCCTGGCAGTGCCCAAGGCCAGGCTGGACACTGGGGCTGGAGCAGCTGGGACAGTGGGAGGTGTCCCTGCCATGCCAGGGGGGCACTGGGTGGTTTTTGGGGTCCGTTCCCATTGTGGCCATTCCATGGGCCGGGCTCAGCACTGCGCGATCGCTCCGGGCCCGGGTCGGAACCGGCACCGCGTCCCCGGCAGAACCGGGGGAGGCTCCGGGGGCGGATCGGGCTGTCGGGGGTGGATCCAGGGGAGGTTCCAGGGCGAATCCCGGTTCAACGGGCAGATCCCGGGGCGGTGCCGGTACTGGGGGGGAGGTTCCGGGGGTGGATCTCGGGGCGGATCCCGGGCCGGTGCCGGTTCCGGGAGCGGTACCGGGGCGGTGCCGGTTTCAGGGGCGGTACAGGGAACGGGTCCCGGGGCGGTGCCGGTACCGGGGGAGAGGTTCCGGGGGCGGATCCCGGGGCGGTGCCGGTGCCGGTGCTGGGGGGAGGTTCTGGGAGTGGATCCAGGGGCGGTCCCGGTGCCGGGGTGGTGCCGGGATGGATCCTGGAGTGGATCTCGGGACGGATCCCGGGGTGGATCCCGGTTCCAGGGGCGGTCCCGGGATGGATCCCGGTTCCAGGGGCGGTCCCGGGGCGGTCCCGGTACCGGGGGGGAGGTTCCGGGAACGGATCCCGGGGTGGATCCCGGTTCCAGGGGCGGATCCCGGGGCGGATCCCGGCTCTAGGGGCGGTACCGGGGCGGTACCGGGGCAGTGCCGGGGCGGTGCCGGGGCGGTGCCGGGGTGGATCCCGGGGCAGATCCCGGTTTCAGGGGCGGTCCCGGGGCGGTACCGGGGGGGCGGTTCCGGGGACGGATCCCGGGGTGGATCCCGGTTCTAGGGGCGGTACCGGGGCAGTGCCGGGGCGGTCCCGGGGTGGGTCCCGGTTCCAGGGGCGGACCCCGGGGTGGATCCCGGGGTGGATCCCGGTTCCAGGGGTGGATCCCGGTTCCAGGGGCTGTCCTGGGGCGGTCCCGGGGCGGTGCCGGTGCCGGGGGGAGGTTCCAGGGGCAGATCCCGGGGTGGTTCCCCGTTCCCGGGGCGGTCCCGGGGCGGTGCCGGTTCCAGGGGCGGATCCCGGGGCGGATCCTGGTTCCAGGGGCGGTGCCGGGGCGGATCCCGGTTCCAGGGCGGTCCCGGGGCGGTCCCGGGGCGGTGCCGGTGCCGCCATGGCCGCGGGGCCGGTGCGGGGCCGGCGTGGGGCGCTCGGGCCGGGGGCAGCCGGGGAGCCGGAACGCGTGAGTGGGGAACGGGAATGGGAACGGGAACGGGAATGGGAACGGGAACGGGAACGGGAACGGGAATGGGAATGGGAATGGAAATGGGAACGGGACCGGGACCGGGAATCGGGAATGGGGACGGGACCGGTCCCTGTCCCCGGACCGGCCGTGGGGCAGCGCTCGGCCCGGTCCCGGTCCCGGCCCCGCTCCGCCCGGGCCGTGTCGCGGCTGTCGCGGGCGGTGCCGCCTCGGGGACGGAGCTCAGCAGCGTCGGGGGTTTTCCTTCTTTTTTCCTCCTTTTCCATCCTTTCTTCGCGTTTTCTCTCCCCCGTTTTCTTCCCCCTCCCCTTTTTTTAAATTTTTTTTTTCCTTTTTCCTTTTTTCTTTTTGAATTTTTCTCTTTTCTCCTTTCTTCATTTTCCTTTATTCCTTTTTAATTGCTGTTTCTGTTTGTTCTTTCATTTTTTCTTTTCCCCTTTTTTCTTTCCTTTTTTTCTTTTTCTTTTTTTTCTTTTCATTTATTTTCCCTTTCCTTCCTTCCATTTTTTTTTCTTTTCCCCTCCTTTCTTTCCTTCCCCTTTTTTTTTTTTCCTTTTCCAATGTTTTTTCTTTTCCCTTTTTTTCTTCCTGGTGTTTTTTATTTTCCTTTTTTTGTTCCTTTTTTTTAAATTTTTTTTTTCTTTTTTTCTGCCTTTACCAGGCAGCCTCACTAATTCCATCTATTTCTGCTCCAAGATGACAGAGAGGAATCAGAATTCCAGCCTGGTTTGGGTTGGGAGGTTGGATTTTAAGGCATTTGGACTTAGAGGAATAGCAGATTTTCAAGGCCAGAGTTCCCAGTGTGTCCTGGTTTGGACTGATCTTCAGGTAGAGTTTCCCAGGTGGATCTGCATGGATCTCACATTCCCTCTGCTTTCCCAAACAGAGGGATTTTCTTCCATAGGGAAAAAGCAAGGAGCATCCCTACAGGGCCATCATTCCTCAGGGATCCAGGGAGAGCTGGGCTCTGTGGAACCCCAAGCAGGAGACAGCCTGGCCTCAAAAAGCAGAAATTGCACTACAAGAACATAATAAGCTTGGAGGAAATCCTCAAAATTGTACCAAAAATACCCCAAAAAATGAGCAAAACTTTTCCTACAACTCTTTTGGGCCGCATGTCCGGTGGAGCAGGGTTTGGCAGCAGCTTGGCTTCATCTCTGGGGACTTTAGTCAGTGAAAACGAGTGGGATTTCCCAGGACTTTCAGCTGGACAAGAGGATGAGAGTGACTTCCCTGCAGGGAGATGTGTTGTTCCCAGTGTCCTGCCCTGGCAGAAGCTCCTGGATCCTGTCAGCCCCAGGTCCCTGCATCCTGCCCAGGCTGCAGGGGCTGCTCCTTCCAGAGAGAATTCCAGGGGCTGAAGTCTCCCCTGAGCAAGGAGCTCCCCCAGGTTGGCACTGCTGGCATGAGTTTGTCTCCTCCATGTGCTGAAATCCTGGCACTGACACCGAGCAACCCCCCCAGAACAATACCTGGAGTTTATTTTTAATCGGCCAAATTCCTTCTGGTGTGGGGCTTTGAGTCATTTTTCCCTTTTCCCCCTCATCTCACACGTATTCCCAGTTTGCTGCTGCACTTTGCCTTTCCCTGCACTAAAGGAGGAGTTCTGCAGAGGCAGGGGATATTTTCCCAGTGGGAGGCAATCTCAAGGATTTAGAGGACCTCCCCAGACTTTTATTCCATTATTCCCTTTCTTACTGCAGTAGGTATTTCACTTTTGGATTCCCTTCCCATCCTGATATCCTGCCTCCCTTCCTGGTGATCCCATCTCAGCTGTTTCCCTCTGAGCTTCCTGGTGCATTGATCTGGTTTTGGTTTTCCCCAACTTTTCCAACTTTAAATTCCATTTCTGTGCTTCAGCAGTGTGTTACTTCTGTGCCAGCACACCTTCTTCCTGGGAAGTCACGTGCTGGAGGAAGAGATGCAATGTTGGGATTATTTAAACAAAGTTTGTTTGAGGTAGAGCATCCCAAGTGCGTGAGTGGCTGGAATTCAGGCCCCAACTCTGTGTCAGATTTGTAATTCCCATGCTTGTGTTAATTTGCTGCTGCAGTTCCAAGGAGTTCTGGGATCTGGGTCACCCTCCCTTTCCGTGGGCACTGTCAGGCCAGGGATGTTCTGAAGGTTTCCAGTTGGTGTTTTCCATGGATTTGCAGCTTAACCTCCCCTGTCCCTGCTGCTCAGAGCAGCATTTTTGGGAATGCCTGGTCCTGGGAGGGCTCAGCTCAGCCTTGGGTTCCCAGCACATCCAAACTCCCCTGGCTCCTGGGCACAGCTCCTGGAAAGCTGGGAAAAGCTGCCAGCATTCAGGGAAGGCACCAAACCCCTCTCCAAGGATGTTCCCATCCCTGGGATCACAAATCCGAGGCTTTTCCTTCTGTTTCCTGGATTTAATCACTCCTTCCACACAATTCCCCTGCTGTGCTCCCTGGCTCAGCCCCATCCTGGGGCTATGTCAGAATCTGAGGTATTGATGATTCTGAGATTGTAGAAAGTCTCTGTGTTTCAGCCCCGCTGCCAAAGCAGAAGCCATAATTGGTCTGTGCTGTTTCAAGGCTGTTTATTCTGTTTATCTCTAACATGTTCTGCTGCCCTGCCGCAGCTCTGTCCTGCAGGGCAGCGTGTGGGGCTCTGCCCTCAGTGGGATGGTACAAACATTAAATACCACAAACTACCTGTGCTGGATTTACAATAACGTGCCAATATCTGTCACCTACGTTGGACAGTGTGTCCCCAGCCTGAACCAACAGAAAAATGCCAACACCACAGTGAAACATGGAGGGCATGAAGAAGGAGAAAAAGGACAAGGCACACCCAATTTCCTCCATCTTGTCCCCTTTGGACCCCTCATCTAGAATCCTAAAATTTTACTTTTGCACCCGTGCCACACTTAATTATTACTGATATCAAACACTCAGAGCTGGTAATTCATCCTGTAAGATTGAAAACTCTTTTCCAGTGACAGAGATCACAGCCAGTGTCTCTGGGGGCTCTGTCCAGGGGGGTTCCTGAGCCCTGCCAGGGTCCCAGGGCAGCCAGAGGGAAGCTCTGGATTCCCACAGGGGTGGAGTTTCAGGGATGGCTTTTCCCAGGGGATTTAATGGGCACAGAAGGGGGTGTGGGGTACAGAATTCCTGCTCTGCCAGTGTGAGGGGCACAGGGAAACCCAAACCTTGGGGTTCTGGCCTCATAGCCCACGATTAACCTGGTGTTAATAGATGTGGCATCCTTGATTAACCTGGTTCCATGGATGTGGCATCCTTGGGAGGCACAGGCAGGAAAATCCCGAGGGTTTGGGTCCTGTGCCTGGCACAGACAGGTGAATGTTGCTTTTGGGTCTTGCAGAAGCGGGTGTGCCAGCTGCTGGACACCATTCCCCGGGAGGCTGGTGCCCAGCTCGTGGGCTGTGCCATGGATGTGGATTCCAGGCAGAAACTCCTCCCTGACTCTGCTCCCTGGGCTGCAAGGACAAAGCAGAATTCCGTGGTGAGTCCCCACTCTCCGTGGGTTTGCTGCAAAATCACTTCTCAAATTATTTATTATTTTATATTTATTATATATAATAATTATATTGTTATAATTATATTTTAATATTATCTATTATAATAGTTTATATTTATTATTTTGATAATAAAGCTGTAAATAATTGCCCTCTTTTTAAAATTTTTTGATGAATCTGTGTCTGGTTTTGTTCCTCAGATTTTGGAAAATCATGGGAGCAAGGGCAATTCCCAGCCCTGCCCGAGATGTGTTGCTGGAGAATCTGTAAGTGAGGGAATCTGCTTTTTTGGGACAAAAAGGACTGGGAGTTGTTCCCCAGTAAAAAACATGAAGTTAATAACCTCCACAATTGCATTGCTCAGGAATAAAGTGTGGAAATTAAAAATAAAGGAGATGGATTCAGCATTCCAGCAGAGCACAAATTAATATTTCCAGCAGCAGTTGGAAAATCTGGAGATTCTCAACACATCTTTCAAATTCTCTCTAAAAAGCAGAATTTGGGAAATAACAGAAAGAAACAATAACATAACCCTTCCTCTAGCCCATTTTACTTGTCCTTGATTTACTGGATCATAACAAAATATTCAGGAATCTCATTGTGCCTCCTGTGTTTTCCTGTAATTGGCTATTTCCTTTCTAAGGAACAGATAAAATATTGAAAATATTGCTCCTTGCAGAGCCAAAATGAGGAGAGGTGTGAGGAAATACTGGATGTTCATAGCAAAATCTCCAATTTATGGAATTAAAGGCAAATTTGCCATCAAAGTTTCCATCAGGAGCTGTGACTGAGCAGACATTGATTGTGTTAATTTATTTCCACTCATCCCTGGAAGGAAAAAAAAAAAAAAACCCAAAATGGGGGGAATATTTGTGGTGGTGCTCATGAGAAAAAGTTTTTTTTTGCCAAGTTCCTTTGCAGTGACCTGAGATTTTCTCATTCCAGGGCCACTTCAGTCACATCCTGGGCTTCTAGAGGAGGAGAGGGGCCAGAGGAGCAGCTCTGATTCCGGAGCTGGTCCTGCCCTGCCCTGCTGCCACTCTGGGCACCACTGCTGCCATCCTCAGAATTTGTTTTAAAAGGACAAGGAGAGGCTGATTTCATGTTTAGGTAGCTCAGAATTTGTCCAAAAGGGACAAGAAAATACAGATTTTGTGTTTAGGTAGCTCAGAATTTGTCTAAAAAGGACAAGAAAGACAGATTTAATATTTAGCTCAGAATTTGTTTTAAAAGGACAAGAAAATGGTGATTTCATGATTAGCTCAGAATTTCTTCATAGAGGACAAGGAAATGCAGATTTCATGTTTAGGTAGCTCAGAATTTGTCTAAAAAGGACAAGAAAATGCAGATTTAATATTTAGCTCTGAATTTGTTTTAACAGGACAAGAAAATGTTGATTTCATGTTTAGCTCAGAATTTGTTCATAGAGGACAAGGAAATGCAGATTTCATGTTTAGGTAGCTCAGAATTTGTTTTAAAAGGACAAGAAAAGGCAGATTTCATGTTTAGGTAACTCAGAACTTGTCTAAAAAGGACAAGAAAAGGCAGATTTCATGTTTAGGTAGTTCAGAATTTGTTAAATACATAAAGGTCAAAGATTTTAAGATAAAAAAATGTAAGCCTATCCTGTCCTCCCTCTTTCTTCTTCCTTAGTCCATGTTCTTAGTAATGTTGGCACTCACAAATTAGTTTAAAGTAAAAAAAGCACCATTTAATATAAATAATAAACATTAAAAAGACTACAAACATTTAACACATAATATACCATATAAAAAATAACATCAGCCCTAAGCAAGGAAAAAAAAAGACTAAAAACAAAACAAAAAAATCAAAGTATGTGTGTGCCTTTACCTAAGCTGCTAAACAAACTGCAGCAGCTAAAAAAAAAAAAAATGTTTTAAATAACTTAAAATAAGCAACAGCAGCTCTCTGGCCTCTCCAGCTGAATAAAACCACCTTTAGCTCCTCTCACACCCCCGTTATTCCTGATTTTTCCCCACATTGGAAGGCAGAAGCTCCTGGAGCAATTCCAAGGTGAGCTTTTCCTCTCGGATGTGATGCCTTGCTCTGTGTTTTCCAGCAGGGCAAGGAGGGATTTTTTTAAAATCTCTGCCTGGAAACAAATTGGAGTTTAATTGTCTGCTCCACTGAAGGCTTTTAGTAGTGATATTTTTTTAAATAGATGTGTTTGTAATTTATTTTGGGATTTTCCAGGATCATAAAGCTGGCACGGGCTGGGGCACTGAATATTCCTTTAAAGCAGATTTGTGTCAAATCTGCAGTGGAACCACAGAGTTATTTTTGTATGCCTTGTAGAACTCTGAAATTTTGTTTTCTTGATGAAAAAAAATATATAAACTTTTTATTCCCTACTGCTGTGGTTTGTACACAGAATAACCAGAGTGATGCTTTATTTACGTGTATATAGAGAGAAAGGCCCTGGCCTGTTTTTAATTCAGGTTTAAAGGATCTAATTCTTATTTTTAACTTTGTATTTTGTAAATTGTTCCTTACAAAAGCAGAAACATTAAACACCACTTTGGCTGCAGCATGGAGTTGTCTGGTTGTGTTATTCCATGAATGGTTTCTGAGGAATAAAGGTAAATAAAACTCTGATGAGGAGAAGAAATACATTACCTATGTCATGTAAAATCTTTGTAGTGGGTTTAGGTGCTCACTTTATTAATTTGGTGGTAATTACAGGTCCGCTTGGCATCTTGACTGCCAAAAAAAGAGGGAAAATCAAAATATTGGGATAAGTGGGGTTTAAAGGCAACCTGGATCTGACAAGCCAAGACTTATGTGTTGAAATGAATATAGTTAATATATTTAAATTTATTTTTGTTTATTTTAAACACTATAATTTATTGACTAGATTTAAAATCCGTGGTGTTTATGTCTAAATTAGTTACTTAAAACCTCCTGGGAGCGTGGTGTGATACCCAGCGTTAGCAGATGCAGTCACACATAAATAACTCTGCCTTTGCCTGGATTACTGCAGCTAATTATCCAATTAACACTCACACTGGGCATTTCCTCCCACATCCAACTCGGGGTCCCTGCGTGTCCGTTCTGGGGCTCGGTGCTCTGAGCAGGGGCAGGGCTGGAGTTTTGGGCAGAGGGATTTTTTTCCTGGGAGGCTTTGGGAACCTGCAGAGCTGTTCCTCCTCTTCTCCCCATCCCCGGGGCTTGGCCAGGGACCTCCTGAATTGTTCCCTCCTTCCCAGCTCTCCTCAAGGAAGCAAAAAAAAGCAGTGCCCACAATGTTTAAACACACAGAAAAATAAAAAATCCCAGGAAGATGTACAGACATGGAATTGTTCAGCTTGGAAAAGGCTCTGAGCCCTTCCAGTCCAGCCCTGCCAGTCCAGCCCTGCCCCTGTCCCCAAGTGCCACATGCACAGGGCTGTGAAATCCCCCCAGGGATGGGGGCTCCAGCCTTTTCCAGGAGGGAATTTTTCCAATACCCATCCTGAGCCTCCCCTGGCACGTCTTGAGGCTGTTTCTTGTCAGAGTCCCAGCCTGGTTTGGGTTGGAAGGGACCTCAAATCCCCCCCAGTGCCACCCCTGCCATGGCAGGGACACCTCCCGCTGTCCCAGGGTGTTCCAAGCTGGCCTTGGGCACTGCCAGGGGAGGATGTTTTGGTGGGATTATGGTGAGGATATTTTGGTGAGATTGAGTATGCTGGAGGATATTTTTGTGTGATTATGGTGGGGATATTTTGGTGTGATTGATTATGGTGGGGATATTTTGGTGTGATCATGGTGGGGATATTTTGGTGTGATTGATTATGGTGGGGGATATTTTGGTGTGATTATGGTGGGGGATATTTTGATGTTATTGATTATGGTGGGGATATTTTGGTGTGATTGAGTATGCTGGGGGATATTTTGGTGTTATTATGGTGGGGGTGTTTTGGTGAGATTATAGTGGGGATATTTTGGTGTGATTACGGTGAGGGATATTTTGGTGTGATTATGGTGGGGGATATTTTAATGTGATTATAGTGGGGATATTTTGTGAGATTATGGTGGGGAGTATTTTGGTGAGATTATGGTGGGGATACTTTGGTGTGACTATGGTGGGGATATTTTGGTGTGATTGATTATGGTGGGGATATTTTGGTGTGATTATGGTAAGGGTTATTTTGATGTGATTGATTATGGTGGGGATATTTTGGTGTGATTGAGTATGCTGGGGGATATTTTGGTGTGATTACGGTGGGGATATTTTGGTGAGATTATAGTGGGGATATTTTGGTTTGATTATGGGGAGATATTTTGATGTGATTATGGTGGGGATATTTTAGTGTGATTGATTATGGTGGGGATATTTTGGTGTGATTATGGTAAGGGTTATTTTGGTGTGATTGATTACGATGGGGATATTTTGGTGTGATTATGGTGGGGGTTATTTTGGTGTGATTGATTATGGTGAGGGATATTTTGGTGTGACTGTGGTGAGGATATTTTGGTGTGATTGATTTTGGTAGGGATATTTTGGTGTCACTGATTATGATGGGGATATTTTGGTGTGATTATGGTAAGGGTTATTTTGGTGTGATTGATTACGGTGGGGGATTTTTTGGTGTGATTATGGTGTTGTTACTGCAACAATCCCGAAATCGCTGCGTGATATTTGCTTGCAACACAGGGTGTCATTCATGAGTTATACATAAATGGCAGCTTTACATATTTAAAAGGAACATGGACTGCTTCATATCTGAAGTATGGTTCCCAGGGGAGAACACCACCATTTGATCTATTTTTGATTAAAATGTAAAAATTAAAAATTAAATCAAATGGTAGTCAAATTCCTCGGGGAAAACATACTTCAGTTATGAAGTATTCCCCGTAGTAACCTTGAGAATCTTACAGCTGTATTGTCTCATCTGTAGGTGGTCTTTTTATGTCTCACATAATTAAAATGAATTGCTGGTAGAGAACCCCTACTACTGCATACAGATTTATGAACCTGGAGGCACCTCCACTGCCAGACAAACAGGGACAGCCACGCTCCCCGTGCAGCTGTGCCGAGGCCAGGCAGCCTCTGGAGCCTGGGATTTGTGGGAATCAGGGGGCAGGGAAGAGCAGGGGCTGGGGGAAGGAGTGGACAGGATCCCCGAGGGGGGACAGGACCTCCCAGACCCCTGGGTCCACCCTGTCACTGCTCCATCCCCACCCTGTCCCCATCCCCAGCTCTGAGTGCCACCTCCAGGTGACACCTCCAGGGATGGGAACCAACCCTCCCTGGGCAGTGCCAATCCCTGAGCCCCTTTCCATGGGGAAATTCCTGCTGTGCCCACACTGAGCCTGCCCTGCCCAGCCTGAGGCCGTTCCCTCTGCTCCTGTCCCTGTTCCCTGGAGCTGTGCAGAGCCAAAGGGTACCCCCTGATCCCCCTTTTCTCTGGGCTGAGCCCCCTCAGCTCCCTCAGGAGTTCCCATCCCCTTCCCAAATCCCTCAGGAGTTCCCCAGCCCCTTCCCAGCTCCCTCAGGAGTTCCCCAGCCCATTCCCAAATCCCTCAGGAGTTCCCCAGCCCCTTCCCAAATCCCTCAGGAGTTCCCCAGCCCCTTCCCAAATCCCTCAGGAGTTCCCCAGTCCCTTCCCAGCTCCCTCAGGAGTTCTCCAGCCCCTTCCCAAATCCCTCAGGAGTTCCCCAGCCCCTTCCCAAATCCCTCAGGAGTTCCCAGCCCCTTCCCAGCTCCTTCAGGAGTTCTCCAGCCCGTTCCCAGCTCCGTTCCCTGCCCTAGCCATGCTCCAGCCCCTCCAGGACTCTCCTACGCTGAGACCCAGAGCTGGATTGAGCTCTCAAAGTCCCTGTGGTGGCACAAAGCGACAATCCCTGCCCTGGTCCCGCTGCCACAGGACTCAGCGTTTCAAATATCTGAGGAACCCTTGCTGTACTAAGCAACGGCTAAATGTCACCAGAACATGATTGTGAAATTGGATTTCCCAGGAAAATGTGCTCTACACAATCTAATGCAACTTATTTCTAGCAAGCTGCTTTATCAGGCTGCCTTGGAATATGGGAATGTATATTTGATAAGATTAGGGAATCGTGGGGATCAGGAAAAATAAGACTCTAGACTTTGCATTCCCATTTTCACCCAGCTGAAGGACAAACATGTCATTTATTTTGTGTTTGGTTGTGATTCTCATGGTCCTGGTAATGTACCCACAGCAGTGGCTTGTGACTGTGCATCCTGCTCAAGCTGTGACTAAAACTTCCCTAACAACATTTCCGTAAAAAAAGAAGGGTATGGAAGCGAAATGCTTGGATTTATAAAGAAAACAAAACAATTCTAACAATAAAAGTGTAGAGTCGATGAGTTCTGCAGTGCCTTGCAGAAACATTTTGTAATAAGCAGCAGGAGTGTTCAAATTTCAGAGTAATACTTGAAAGGAAATGTCTCTGATCTTTGAGTTTCTTTGGAGAGGGGAGTTTTTAATGTATAATCAGATTAAAATCCTCCTGTAATTGCTTGAAGCGGAGTGCTGGGGGTGGTAGGGAATCCTGGCTTGGGGAGTCAGGGATGTGTCACTACAGGACACATGAAAACACGACACGAGCTGCTGCTATTGCAAAGGTGGAAAAGGGGAAGTTTATTTTCTGACTCCAGCATTTCTACTTTCCCCAAAGTGGATTGGAGGGTGAACGTGCCACCTCTCCAATGACATTGGACAAACTACCAGTACATCAAATTTCTCCACCTCCATGGAGGAATGGTAAATAATAGATTGTTTACAGAAAGTTGGGTGAGAAAGTTCTCTACAAGAATGTAAACTCAGAAGGCTTTAGAAAATCCTAAGAATCAGGGTGACAGGGGTGTGAGGTGTTCCCGGAGCAGCAAGATGAGGGAGGCCCAGAAGTCACTCACACGGTGCACATGGTGTATGGTAAGTGTTTATTTCAGCTTCTCGGGTACAATCACAGGCATTCAGCAGTCAGCATGCAAGCACACACCTCAGCTTTACTGTGATTGTCTAAAGCTCCTCGTTCATGCACCTTTTTCTGCCTTGAGGTTGATTGGCAGCACGTCCTCCTCAGCTTCCTCCCCACAACTGCTCCACAGCTTCCTCCCTCCTCAAGGACACGGTGACCTCCACTCCACCACACTGGACCACCCCTCAGAAGGTCCATGACCACCCAGTGGCCTCCTGCCTCAGAAATTCCTTCACAGCTTCTTTTTGCACCAGCCAGGCCCTGTCTACGATCTGTTGAAGGAATGACTTTAGGCAATGAGACAAGACAACCTAAGAGAACGATCCAAATCACGAGCAGGAGAATGATAGTGATTCCTTGCTTGGCTAATTCCTCCAACCAGCCTGTTATCTCTCAGCCAGTCACCCAAGGGGGAATGGTAGACCTGCAGGTGTTTGAAGTCATCCAAGGGGGAATGGTGGTAGACCCACAGGAGTTTGACGTTATTGATAAGGTCCTGGAGTTTCTTATGTGTGGATTTGGAGAGGGATTGATGCAGCACGTGCCCTCAAAGCCTCCACCCGTGTCCATGGGCCAGCAGTAAGAAGTCTGAGTCTGTGGCAGCCCTGTTCTGTGACACGGCGTGGCGGGTGCTATCAGCGTCAGCGGTGAGCTCATTAAGCACAGCGGATGTGATATTAATTGGCTTTCCCACCCAACGTGCCAGTCGCCATAATTGCTCTCCTGTCTGTCACCTCTGGCCACTGATGGCTCTGAGCAGGCACCGTGGTCACTGATGAGTGAAATTCTGTCAGGACTTGTCCACCCAGTTCCTGTTGTATTTCCTTCCCCTTTCCATTTGTTCCAAGCCCAGCCATGCTCCAGCTCCATCCAGCTCCTTGGGAAGCTTTTCCCCCTCAAACCATTACCATTTACCTCTTAATTACATGGAATCCCAAATTGGTTTGGGTGGGAAGGGACCTCAAAGCCCCTCCATTCCCACTCCTGCAGTGGCAGGGACACCTTCCCCTGTCCCAGGCTGCTCCAGCCTGGCCTTGGACACTTCCAGGGATACAGGAACAGCCACAGCTTGAATCCTGATTTATTAATTAGGCCTTAATTAATAAAGACATGTCAGGACACCTCTCCTTTTGCCAGTGGTGCCCTAAGCCCTGGGAATTGAGCAGAATGTGAATAGTCCAGCAGTGCAGAGCACAGCTGAATTCACACAGTTAAAATCCTCCCTGAGCCTCCCAGATACCCCCCAAACCCTCCCTCTGCTCGTGGGCACCTTCCTGAGCACCAGCCTTCATCCTCACCACCCTCATCTTCACAGGCACGAGGAGAGGAGCAGGAATCCATCTCCAATCCCTCAGCACTCCCTGCACTAACAGGGTGCTGCTTTCTTTGAGTCCTGAACATAAAGAAGCCTTTAAATAAAAGTTAAGTTCTCTGAACTCAGCACCTCCCAGCAAGCGCCAGGTGCTTCAGTCCCTGACTCAGTAGCTCAGCAAGCAAAGAGCTTGGGAAGCTTTAAAATGTGCATTTCTGGGCAAAGCTGAGAAGGGAAAGAATTCTGAGTAATTTTTAAAAGAGTTTGTAAGGAAAGGGAAATAGCTGGTGTGAGTTACTCGCTGAAGGGAGACTGTTTCACAGAAGATTGGGTAGTTTAGGGTAGCTAGTAAATAACATTCTGAGCTTTTTGTCTGCATTTATGGCCAGGGTTACATCACTTGTGCTGAGCATCGTTCCAGTTCTGGTAAAAGCTGAGTCACAAAATCCTGCCCTGTCCAAACTTTGCTTTCTCAGTCCCTGTGTGCAGCAAACCACTTCCCCAGGCTGGGACAGTTACTTTAGGGAAGGGGAGAGAAGATTTTCTCTCCATTCCTTGACCCAGTGTGGCTCTGAGCAGTGGGGTGGGCTGGGTTCAGTGCCAGCTCTTACAGCAGGGAATTTGGGAGCTTTGGTGCTCTGCTTGGCATGAGGGAATGCTCCTGGAGCAGCTTTTGGGTTAAGGACCTGATGTCTTTAGGGGGATCCTCCTGAGCCCTTGGTGCTCACCGCACTTGGGATAAAATCCTGGAATGGTTTGGGTGGGAAGGATCCCAAATCCCACCCAGTGCCACCCCTGCCATGGCAGGGACACCTCCCACTGTCCCAGCTGCTCCAGCCTGGCCTTGGGCACTGCCAGGGATCCAGGGACAGCCCAGTTTGTGTGCTGAAAATTCCTCCTTGATGTGAGGAGTGGGAAATTGCTACACCCAGAAATGGGCAGTGGGTTTAAATAAAGCTCTGCTGGGTGAGAGGCTTGTTTGAAATGAGCAGAGCAGTGACTTCATCCACGGGCAATCCTTCAGGGCACTGCCACAAACACAGTACCAGAGCGGAAAGGAATTGCTATTTCCATGGGTTTATGCTGAAAATAAAAAATATCTGGTTTTACCCTCACTTAAATCCTCAGCAATTCAGGTGCAGCAAAGTCTGAGCCTGAAGGGAAAGCCGGACAGCAGAAATTCTGTGGAGTTTGTGTCCTTCAGCTGAAGGAGGGCAGGGTTAGATGGGATTTTGGGAAGGAATTGTTCCCTGGCAGGGTGGGCAGCCCTGGCACAGGTGCCCAGAGCAGCTGTGGCACCCCTGGATCCCTGGCAGTGCCCAAGGCCAGGCTGGACACTGGGGCTGGAGCAGCTGGGGCAGTGGGAGGTGTCCCTGCCGTGGCAGGGGTGGGACAAGATGAGCTTTGAGGTCCCTTCC
Organism: Taeniopygia guttata; assembly: GCF_048771995.1. Taxonomy (NCBI): domain Eukaryota; kingdom Metazoa; phylum Chordata; class Aves; order Passeriformes; family Estrildidae; genus Taeniopygia; species Taeniopygia guttata. The sequence continues at coordinate 35,893,914 of NC_133031.1, read as the reverse complement.
AACCCAAACCAGGCTGGAATTTTATGAATTTCAGAGTAACTGGGCCCAAGAAAAGGATCTGTGTGGAGCTGCCCTCACCCTGAGATTGGGACTGACTCAAACACAAAACTTGGTTTCCTTCTAGAGTAACAGTGGCAGGTACAGGCAGCTCAGTGGCTTTTCAGGTTTTGAAGAGCAGATGATTCAACAGCAGGATGAATAAATAATGAAGGAAAGTGAGATTATAAATTGTACTTCCTCCTTTGAAAGGCCTCGTCTCCTGATTCATCATTATAAACGCGTTACAAACTTCGGGTCATTTACAAAATAATAGAACGCTTTAAGATTACCCTTAGCTTTATGTAAATGTAATTTTAATATTCTATCTTCATTAATTATCTAATCTTGGGAGCAAATAAACTCCTGACACAATTCTGTAGCTATTTTGCCAGCAGGATTTCCTTTGAAGTCGGTGGTGGTTGTAAGAGGAAGTGGATGACAGGACTGAGCCTCACCAGCACTTTCAGAAGAAAAGGAACTTAAACAGTAGCTGAAAATCCAGACTTCCTATGGGCACAGAGCTATTCCTGCACTGCCACGCGTTCATTAGTGCCAGAAAAGTGGCATTTTATTCCCGCTGCTCCTGTTCCAGAAGCGTGGAAGGGGTTTGCTCCCACCTCCTCCCAGTCCTGCTCCCCTCCCTTGGCTCTCAGCACAGAGCCTGGCCCCAAATGAAGGCCCAGCGGGGTTCAGGGAGCTGCAGCTGAACCTGCTGCATCTCTGTACTCCCTTTTCTCTCTAAAGCAGCTTTGTGCCTCATCGTTTTGGCAGGTGGGGCTGGGTAAGCTCTGCGGCGCAGCGTGAGCATCACCGCAGACGTGACAGAATCCCAGAGCGGTTTGACTGGAAAAGGGCCTTAAATCCCACCCAGTGCCACCCCTGTCCTGGCAGGGACATCTCCACTGTCCCAGCTGCTCCAAGCCCCATCCATGCAGGCATTGGGTGTCTGGAGCCAGGGCAGCCTGTGCAGGCTCCCACTCGTACTCTCCTTGCTGTCCCACCCCTGTGGTAATGCAGCCTGGATCTTTCCCACCTTAGCTTGAATTTCACCCAGCTCGACGCATATAAATGCTCATATTAAAAGGAATTCATTAATAACTTACTTTTAGTTTCTTCAGAGCAGCAAGAGCAACATCAGTGCGTGGGACAGGAGAGGGCTGGGTTCAGAATCCCCAGCCAGCCCAGGCAGCAGCGGGGCTGTTTCTGCTCCCCTCAGAGCCCCTCGGCTGACACAACAAAATCCAAGTGTGAGCTTGGTATTCTGCAAGCCCAGAGCTGCTCATTCCACCCCCGGGCTGCTCTGTGCAAGGGAGGGATGGATGTTCCAGGCTATCACTGTTGTTAATAATCCCTTCCATGCCTGTCCATTATTTTAGTAATTCCTGCTCCTAAAAATACTGAGAATGGTTACAAACGTGCCTCTGTTTTGAGTGTCTGTTTTCCCGGCCAATAGCAGATGCTTCAATTCCTTGACTTTGTTTAACAATATAAATAATGTTCATTGTGCTTTCCAAGGCCTGGGCTGACCCCAGGAGTATAAACTCAATAACACAACACTGATAAACTCACCTCCAAACTAAACCTTAAACCTGCAAATTAAACCTTATTTGCACACAAAAAACCACATCAAAAGGACATTAAGGGCCAGATTCTGTTCTTTTGGAGAGCTGCAGGCAGCACTTGCTCATCGCTGCTGCTGTGACCAGGGGAGGGGGCAGCACCCACGGCTCTGCCCATCACTCGTGGTGCCCGGGGCTGGGCAGCGCTGCCCACCCCCAAATCCCCCACTGCCACCACTCCTGGCTGGACAGGTGTGTGACACAGTTAGAAAATGCCATTATTTACTGAGCATGCCGTGAGTGAGCACACAGCCGGCCTGGGGCTGGGTGAGGTGACCACCCCAGCGTGGCCTGAGTGTCCTGGGGCAGTGTGCTGGGGCAGTGTCCTGGGGCAGTGTCCAGCAGCAGTGTCCTGGGGCAGTGTCCAGCAGCAGTGTCCTGGGCAGTGTCCATCAGCAGTGTCCATCAGCAGTGTCCTGGGGCAGTGTCCTGGGGCAGTGTCCAGGGCAGTGTCCTGGGGCAGTGTCCAGCAGCAGTGTCCAGCAGCAGTGTCCAGGGCAGTGTCCAGCAGCAGTGTCCTGGGGCAGTGTCCTGGGGCAGTGTCCAGCAGCAGTGTCCAGCAGCAGTGTCCAGCAGCAGTGTCCAGGGCAGTGTCCAGCAGCAGTGTCCTGGGGCAGTGTCCTGGGGCAGTGTCCTGGGGCAGTGTCCTGGAGCAGTGTCCTGGGGCAGTGTCCAGCAGCAGTGTCCTGGGGCAGTGTCCTGGGGCAGTGTCCTGGGGCAGTGTCTTGGGGCAGTGTCCATCAGCAGTGTCCTGGGGCAGTGTCCTGGGGCAGTGTCCTGGGGCAGTGTCCAGCGGGTCACTCCGCCCTGAGCCCAGGGGTGCAGGGCTGGAGGGGGGATGCGGGGGGATGGACCGCATTGCCGGGCTGGTTCCCGGCTGGTTCCCGGCTGGTGCTCCACAGGCAGTAACTCATCGCTGCCACCACAGGAAGGAGCTCCAGCACTGCTCGTGGAGCAGCGCTCGGCCCTGTGGCTACCTGGGCTGGCATCTACAGCTGCGTGTGCTCCATCCCCTCCCATCAGAGCCTTCAGCTTTGGCTCTCCTGTTTCCAGGCTCTGCCCTGCCCCAGTGCCCCTCTGAGCCCCACACAGAGTGCCAGCAGCTCTGCTCACAGCTCAGCACACAGAACAATCCTTCTCCAGCCCTGCTCACAGCTCAGCACACAGAACAATCCTTCTGCAGCCCAGAACCAGCTCAGCACACAGAACAATCCTTCTCCAGCCCTGCTCACAGCTCAGCACACAGAACAATCCTTCTGCAGCTCTGCTCACAGCTCAGCACACAGAACAATCCTTCTCCAGCCCAGAGCCAGCTCAGCACACAGAACAATCCTTCTGCAGCCCTGCTCACAGCTCAGCACACAGAACAATCCTTCTCCAGCCCAGAACCAGCTCAGCACACAGAACAATCCTTCTCCAGCCCAGAGCCAGCTCAGCACACAGAACAATCCTTCTGCAGCCCAGAACCAGCTCAGCACACAGAACAATCCTTCTCCAGCCCAGAGCCAAGGACACGCTGCAGCTCCAGCCCCAAAAAGTGCAAGCAGCAGGAATGGAGGAGAGCAGCCTGGGAGGGTGGGACTGCAGCACCTGGGGCTGGAATTGGGCACTGAGCCCGATGTGGGAATGGAGCAGAACTTATAAAAGTGTGAGAGCTCCTGAGCCGGGCTCCTGCAGTGCCCCAGGTGTGTCCTGGGAGGGCTTTTCATCAATCCCTGCTTTGTTCTGTGCCTGTGCCCAGCCCCTGGCACAGGGACCTCTCAGGCATCACCTTCTCCCGAGCATCTCCTCCCCACGGCACTGAGGTCCTGCAGGGACCAGGGGATGGACAGAGAGGAGATGGACAGAGAGGGGATGGACATTGAGGGATGGACAGAGGGGAGGAACAGCGTGCCCTCCTGTCCCCACAGTGAGGGGATGGATGGGATGGACAGGATGGACAACATGGATGGGATGGACAGAGAGAGATGGGATGGATGGGATGGATGGGATGGACAGGATGGATGGGATGGACAGGATGGATGGGATGGACAGGGTAGATGGGATGGACAGGGTGGATGGGATGGACAGAGAGAGATGGGATGGATGGGATGGATGGGATGGATGGGATGGTCAGAGAGAGATGGGATGGATGGGATGGATGGGATGGACAGGATGGATGGGATGGACAGGATGGATGGGATGGACAGGGTAGATGGGATGGACAGGGTGGATGGGATGGACAGAGAGAGATGGGATGGATGGGATGGATGGGATGGATGGGATGGTCAGGGTGGATGGGATGGACAGGGTCGATGGGGTGGACAGAGAGAGATGGGATGGACAGGGTGAATGGGATGGACAGAGTGGATGGGATGGACAGGATGGACAGGATGGATGGGATGGACAGGGTGGATGGGATGGACAGGGTGGACAGGATGCAGGTCAGGGCTGCAGAACCTTGCCTGCTCCAAACCTCGTTCCTAGGCTGCCTGGGAGTGCCCCAGTGTGTCTCACTCCAGGATTTGCAATTCTGAGCCGGTCTGAAGAAGACGTAATGTTCTGTTTTATCTGCAGGGAGAGCTCCCAGTGTAACCCTTGCAGCAGCAGCAGCAGCAGCAGCAGCAGATCAGGTATTGATCGACCCTTCAGAAAGCCAGAGGTCCTCCTGACATGGCTCCATCCTCCCCTGGGTGAGCTGTAATTCACACAATCTCCAGGCTGGGAGAGACCTCCAGGATCAGCGAGTCCAACCCAACCCAACCCCTAAACTGGCACCCAGAGCCACATCCAGGCTTTGCTAAACACACCCAGGGATGCTGACCCCGCCACATCCCCGGGCAGAACATTCCAGAATTCCCTAAATCCACAGGAGAAGGAGCAGAGGACCCTCCAAGCAGCAGCAGCTGGGCAGGAATCAGCTCCATGAGCTCCCAGGAGCCATTTGGTTTCAGTGGTAACTCAGCTCCTGCTCCCTGTGGATATTCTCCTGTGGGAATATCTGCAGGCAAAGCATCCACAGAGCCCAGCCCGGGGGGCAGGGGCCCCAAAACCCACCCCAGCCCATCCTGGAACCAGCTTGGCCAGCAGGACTTCTCAGAAGTGGAAGGGGATAAATTATATTTCGTTTAATTAACCCTAAATTAACAATTTGTGTGTGCTGCAAGGGGTCCCCCTGTGCTTCCCCTCCCTGTTGCCCGGAGTTCCACTGAATCCCAGAATCCCAGAGTGGTTTGGGTGGGAAGGGACCTTCAATCCCACCCAGAGCCACCCCTGCCATGCCCAGGGACGCTTCCCCTGTCCCAGCCCCGCCCTGCCCAAGCTGGATTTGGACACCTGTCCTTGCCCAAAGGTGGCAGAGGATGAGATCTGCTAATTTTACACAGCAGAGGGTCAGGGGAGGTCCCAGGGGACTCCTCAGGTGGCTCAGGGACCCCCATCCCTTCCCAAACCTCCTGCCCTGGGCACACCTGGGCACCCCAAAGGCTGCCCCAGCCTCCTGCCCTGCTGCCCAATCTATTTAAGCATCTTTTCTCACCTCTGTGTTGAAGAAAAAGTATTATCTCCAGGAAATAGTGTCCCTTGGCTGCCTTCCAGTCACCTCCTGCCTGATACCAGGAGTTACAAAACACAGGCAGCAGAAAAAGAATAGAAATACGGCAGATAAGCGGGCTTTGTACAAAAATTAAATTAAATTAAAGTGTGTTCACAAATCCACAAGTGAAAACCACATGGTCTTTGGCCCTAATGTCTCACAAAGGGAATTTTGGTTCCAGGACACCCCCAAAGGGGACAGACCTTTATTTAGGCAACTCAAAAAGACCAAATGCAAAGCAAATTTAAAACCCAATTACTTAAACCAACGTTTCTCACTTTTTTTTTTTTTTTCGATTTAAATCATGATTAAAAGCAGTTCCTTGGCTGATTTCAATCAAACCACACAGTCTCTCTCTGCTGATCTCAAGCTGTTAAATAAGAAACAGAAAATCATCAATAACCCATCTGCGTCACAGATGAGGAGCAGCCCCGCGGGGACCGCAGCTCCCTGGCTCTCATATGGCAATCCCTGGATTTTTCAGGGTGGCAGGAGCCAAGAGGAGCCCTCCAGAAGGAATTTGTCCCCCCCAGGTGTGTGACAGGAGGAAGAAGGGAGGGCTCACACAGCAGGGTGATGCCCAGGTATTCCCTAAAAAGTGCCTTAAGAGGCACAGACAGCAATTCCAGCACATAAAAATTGCTTTTTTTTGAGGATGCTTTGGGAAAACCCACCCAGGAGTGAGGGATGGGGATGGGGACAATGCACCTGCAGGGCAGGGCAAGCAGCAGGGCAGGATTTAGGGATTTTGGGAAAATCCAGGGAAGGACTTGCAGGGGAGGAGGAGGAGCAGGGGAGCCCAGGGAGGCTGGGAGGGTGCCGGGGAAATTCCCTGCCGGCTGCAGCTCCCCGCTTGTCTAATTGTCCTTGATGGATTTTCTGTCCCCCAGGAGCGCCAGGCAGACCTCGCAGCTCCAGATGTCTGAATATTATGCAGGAAGCTGGTAAACAAATTCCTCCTATTTTTCCTGCTAGCAATTAGGGACGTAGGAAGAACACATTGCTGAGCAGGCGAGGGATCCACCGCAGATATTTCATATGCATTTATAGCCACTTAACGCCTCTGGAAGGGTGATAAACACCCACTATTGTAAATCTGTTTGATCACCCCTTGTTGCTACAAAATCCGGGAAAAAGTCAAAATAAGAAAAGAAAATCAGAACCAACCAAACCAAATGTTGAAATAAGAGTTAAAATTAGGATGAATTAATGATCACAACTCCTTCCATATTAACTATCAAGGACTCGTGTGACAGAGCAGCTCTGCCACTTCCCCCCTAGCAGCTTTTTTAGGTGATTTCAACTTTTTACCCCAATTTTAGCTCGGGATCAGGTCCCTGCCTGGCTCCCGTGCCTTCCCTCTCCATTAATTTCTCTGCCTGCTCCAACAGTCCTGCCCTAGGAGGGATGGCTTAGGTGGCTTCAGGAGTCTTTGCCAGCATTAATTGTTATGATTTCAGAGCCCCACAGGGTGCAGACTTTGAAAAGGAGAATTTGTTCAAAAGATTGGGAGGGAAATGAGAAAAAATCCAGCGCTGTGGCCGTGCAAAACCAGCCCAGGGACAGAGCTGGGAAACCTGGCCAGGGAATTGCAGGGCTCCAGCTCAGAGGAGTGGAAAGAGCTGGAAAATCTGGGAATTGCAGGGCTCCAGCTCACAGGGGGAATGGACAGAACTGGAAAATCTGGGAATTGCAGGGCTCCAGCTCAGAGGAGTGGACAGAGCTGGAAAATCTGGGAATTGCAGGGCTCCAGCTCACAGGGGGAATGGACAGAGCTGGAAAATCTGGGAATTGCAGGCTCCAGCTCACAGGGGAAGTGAAGGGATGGTGCTCCTGGAAAGCACGAGCCACACAGCCACCTGCTGGAATTCTACAAGTTGCAGAAATTTGGGAGCAATCAGATACATTTTGTGGTGAAAAGGAGCTTTATCCAGCCCGGCTGCTCTGAAGTTTTTAGTGCCATGGTGTTTTCTGGGAGAATTAAGATTGTTTCTGTTTCAAACCGAGCTGAGATCTCTTTCCATGACTAAAAAACTCCACTGCAGCTTTTCCCAAATAACAGCTGTGCCAAAGTGGGTTTCCCATCCTTTTAGGCTGGATTTTGGTCTTAGGATGGATAACTAGCTCTGAAGTAGAGGGAAAATCTACAAAGAGGTGGAGGCAGCTGCTCTTTGCAGCTTCAAGGCTTGTGGCAGCCCAGTGGCCACCAGGCCCTGTCTGAGGGTCCCAAAGGCTCTGTCCGAGCATCCCCCAGAGCCACCAGAGCCCTTGGCTGTGTCCCAGGTGGGACCCCCTGCCCAGCTGGGCCAGCACCCCAAAAATCCCACGCCAGGAGCTGCAGAGGGGCTGCAGGCCCTTGCTGGCCCTGGAGGTGCTGCCATCGCCCTCGTCACCTCAGGGCACCTGAGCTGCACACCAGCTCGTGCTGTGCCCTGCTTTTGTACAGCTTGGTTCTCAGAACTAAGGAAATTCTCCTTTTTGATGCTTCTGGGCACTGCCCTGCCCAAGCAAGGAGTTCCAAATCCAGGTGCAAGAGCCAAGGCCGTGCAGCAGCAGCTCCTGACCCCTTTGGGAGGGTTTAACCATCTTTTATCCATCCTTTAGGAGTGCCCCAAGCCCTGGACATGTTATGGACAGCCAGGGCTCCCAGCCACGGTCCAAAGGCAAGTGCTGCACTTTGCAAAGCATCTTTTCACCGCATTTTACGTTTTTTCCCCCAAACAAAGGTGTTGGTGAGGCCCAACTGGCCCAGCTCATTCTGGCCTGGCCGTGTTTGTTCTGGAGCCAGGCAGAACGGCTGTGGTGCCACCTCTGCTTAGGGAAAAGCTGCAGGAAACCCGAGCCAGGGCTTTTCAAGCCTTCTCAAATGAAGGTTTAAAATAACCCTGGGACCTGCTGAAGGATGACCAGAGCAGCTGAGATGCTCCTCTCAAACCAGACCTGGGAGAGCAGCGCGAGGATGAAGCGGCTGAGCCAAATGATGTCTCCATCCAGCAGCACTCCCAGGGCGCTCCCAGCGCCCCAACCTGGCTCTGCAAAGGGTATTTAAAATCCCTTCCCATTTCTGTTGGTTTCTGAAGCAGAAATAAACTGCAGCCCTGCAAAGTGAGTGTCCATTTGCTGCTTCCCTCCCTCTCCTCTGGCTCAGGTGTGTGTGGAGCACAGACCTGTTGGAGGACTCGGATCTCTCCTGCTCCTCGCTGCGATGAAGGAATTAAATACAAAATCTTCTGTAGGAAGCAATTGTGAAGTGTGGAAGTTTCTAGTCAGGCAAATAAATTGGATTTAAGTATATTACAGTCATAATCTTTTTCTGCCTCTCTCCAGACAGCCTTTGTACATGGAGAAATGAGAATGTATTCTCAGACAAATCTTGACCTGAGGGAGAAGGCTGCGGGAATCTGGATTTTCAATAACATAAGACAATAAAGCTCAGACTTCTAACCTGCCGCAATATGGTAAAAGTATAAAGAGCTTAGCAACTAATAAAAGAAAAGGGTCTTCCAACTCATATTTGAAGATCTAGACCCCCAAAAGGACACTTCATAAAGATCATAATGGGTTAGTCAGTATCTAACAGATACCATGTACCTTGTTGACCAATTGTCTGACAGTTGTCTTCTGCAGGCCTGGATATTAATAAGCCTTGTGTTGATTTCCTTGGGGTATTTTTTCTTCGTAATTGTACATCTCCTTGTTGTGACACCGCAGCCTGCTATGTATTTATTTAATGCCATTCCGACAGCAAAAAGAAAAAAAAAATTAAAAAAAAAATCAGAGTATGTATGGCATTGTTTCCCTCAGATGAGATGCACACACTGCGAATTTCCTCCCCCTCTGAGGCAGGAGAATCAAAGCCAGGCAGAGGGAGAGCTCCTGGACTTGGGGCAAAGAGGAAATCCAGATGTGTTTTCCCCTCAGGTGTGAATGTGTCTTACTCCCTGCATTACACAGGGAATACAAAGGGATTCAATTATCACCGCATTTTGATTTCTAATAATAACAAAAACTCCTTCTAGAAGGGATTCCATTAAATAATGTTTTGACAGATAATGCTGGTGTAAAGTAGCTGTCAGTCAGGCAGCGAGATCAAGGGGAAACAGATGCACGAGGCAGATCACAGGGAGGCTTAGGGAGTGAAAATGAAGCCGGGTACAAACTCCTCTCCCTAACAAAGCAAAGGCTGCCTGAGGCCTCATCCTGCTCTCTGCACCGGCTGCGCAGCTCCGGAGTAAAATGCAAATATTTCCATTTTTTCTGCTGTCGGAGTCCAGGACACCCCTCTGGCTGCCCTGGCTGGCTCCAGACCCTGGCAGGGGGCTCGGAGACCCTGGCACGAAGACAAAAACACCTGTGGCTTTGATTCTAGCCTGTGGAACACTGTCAATTTTGTATGAGGGATTACAAGCCACAAGGGATTGAGTAATGTGATATTTGAATTAGCATAGGGTGAAAAAGTAGAATTTTGGGGTTTTTAGAATGGGGTTCAAGGGGGCAGAAGATTGAGGAATTTGGGTGTGTCTTGGCCTTCTCCTTCTCCTTGCCCTCCATGTCTTGGTGTGATGGTGACACTTTTCTATTGGTTTGAGGCCGAGATTCACAGTGTAACACAGATGATGGGAATTGGTAATAAATTGCAAACATCCACATGTGGTTTTGAGTACATAAGGTGGGAGATGCCCAAGGCTCAGGACAGAATGCCATGGTGGACTTGCTAGGCAGAGCTCAGCAGGTCAGAGAGAGAATGTTTGGATAAGGAGAAATAAAGAACCTTGAAAGTGCAATTGGACACATTCCAGACTCCTTCTTTGGCTGTGTTGGGCTGGGGAAGCAAAACTCTTTATGATCTCGGGGTCACCCTGAGCCCTCTGAACCCCGAGACATGGACAGGCTGAGAGAGAGGAGCTGTGCCCACTCTGTGCCCCCTCCAGCACAGTGCAACGAGCAGAGCTGAACTCCGGGCTCCCTGCAGGGCTTTGGCCAAGCCTCCCCCTGCCCTGCTCCGTGGCCAGGACACCCTCTCTGCCTGCAGCTTGAGAATTCCCGATTTCCCCAAAGACTGCATTTCTGTGCCCCTGGAACAGAGCTCAGCCCCCATTCGCTGTGTGGCCCCTCTGCCTCTGCTCCCAAAATGGGAACTTCATTCCAGAATCATGGAGAACCCCTGCAGCCAAATGGGAACTTCATCCCAGCCTCTTGGAGAACCCCTTCCCCCAAAATGGGAACTTCATCCCAGCCTCTTGGAGAACCCCTTCCCCCAAAATGGGAACTTCATCCCAGCCTCTTGGAGAACCCCTTCCCCCAAAATGGGAACTTCATCCCAGCCTCTTGGAGAACCTCTGACCCCAAAATGGGAACTTCACCCCAGCCTCTTGGAGAACCCCTGCAGCCAATGGGAACTTCATTCCAGAATCATGGAGAACCCCTGTCCCCAAAATGGGAACTTCATTCCAGAATCATGGAGAACCCCTGTCCCCAAAATGGGAACTTCATCCCAGAATCATGGAGAACCCCTGCAGCCAAATGGGAACTTCATCCCAGACTCTTGGAGAACCCCTGCCCCCAAAATGGGAACTTCATCCCAGCGTCCCACCGTGGGATCCACACTGGTCTGGCTGGGAGAGCCCCCAGAGCCACCCAGGACCACCCCAGCCATGGCAGGAACCCCTTCCCCTGCCCCAGTGTCCAACCTGGCCTGGAACCTTACTCTCTTCACCGCCTTCACCTCCAAGTTTCTCCTGTGATTAAGAGTTTTCCTTGTGCTCCAAGTGCTGCACAAAACTCCACAGAGATGCTTTGTCACGTCCCCCTTTCACCACTGACTCACCCTGGCTGTGCTGATCCCACTCTCCAGCTCCATTGGGGTCATTCCTGGTGCTGCTGCCCCTCTCCTGGGGCTTTCCTTGCTCTGCCACCAGCGTGGGATTTGAGACACAAACGGAACAGCGCAGTGGAGGCAGCCTGAGCTGGAAAAGACACAGGAGAACACTAAGGAGGATGTAAAAATGAGGAATATTTTGATTTATGGCAGCATCCAAAGTCACAGCAGAGTGTGCTGTGAGCCTGATGCAGATGGGGCTGCTCCAATCCTGATCCTGGCACATCCCAGGATAACATAAATTGTGGGAAATAAGAGAAATAAGAGATGTGTTTCAAGGCGTTTGCTGAGGGGGCAGATTAAATTACAATCAATTACAGTCTTTAAAATCTCCAAACTTTCCCGCAAGTTCTGAATGAGCTCGTTGATAACTTTTAACTAAAAACTATATTTGAAAGGCATTCAGCTTTTAAAAAATAGATTTTATTTTTTCCATCACCAAACTTCCCCTGGAAACTGAGCCCAAAGTTTAATAGGGGATTAAGAGAGAAAATACCCAGGCAGAAGATTCACTGCTCCTCTCCCTGGAATTTCATGGGTCAGGCATGGCAAATTCCAGCTCCATCTCCCACAACAACCCCTCCAGCCCACCAGAGGAAATCTTCAATTAAAGTGTTTTAACTTAAATTTCTCCGTTTCTCGGTAAAATTTCATGTGGGAAGGAAAAATTAAAAAAAAAAAAAACAGTAAAAGTTTTTCGAAGGAAACAATGAAGTGAGGAAGGAATCTGGTCCACCAGCTCCATATTCCTCCAGAACTTTCCCCACCAGTGCTGTGGGTAAAAATAGAAATATTTACAGGAGAAAATTAGGGAGGTTTATTTGGAGGTGCTGTACTCATGGGAGAGCGCTGCAAATTATGGGATAAGGAAAAGAAATAATCCAGCTGGAAAATCCCAACAAAAACTGCTTCAGGACTGTGCCAGAGCCTCAAGGAAAATAGGAAATGCTTCTTTTAAATGGATTATTAATACACATGGAATAAAGCTCAAGGCATTGCCAGTGCTCCAGGAAGGGTCAATAAAACCGCGTTTTTAGGATATCCGATATTAGGAATTTGTTCCTTTAGGAATTTGTTCCAGGATTAGGGGCAGGAGGATGCTCTGCCCTGGAACCAGGACAGCTCATGGCCTCGGCCTCCGGGGAGCTGCTTTTTCATGGGGCTTTTTTTAAACCCTCAGGCAGAGTTACAAGATAAGAGAAGTGGATCTGAACTTAACGAGCAGCTAATTTTATCCTTTGTTTTGCCTGATAAACATCAGCTCACAAAGTCGGAGCTGAAAACTGCAGCCGCACTTGGGAAGGAAATAAGTCGGTGTATTTATAGTAAATAATCCTGTTTCAGTCATTTTACACAGAAGTGTAGCTGAAAGGTTTCCCCTACTTCACCTGAAGCTGTTTAAATAAATAAATTTCCATCAACACATTTTGCTGAACAAACACTAAACGGGGTTTATTTTGACCCCAAAACTCATTTGGACACGAGATCCCCTGAGCCATCCCTCCAAGGGAAGCAGGGCTGGGCACACACAGGATTTCCAGAAATAACGTGCCTGAAACACGAATTCCAATGCCACAAAAGTGCTGGAAATGAAGAAAATTCTGCACGAGAACTTCACTTGTGGAGTTCAAACCTCCTGTGACTGCAGGAGGCAGAATTTGGGGGAAATGTCCCATCCCTGGCAGTGCCCAAGGCCAGGCTGGAGCAGCTGGGACAGTGGGAGGTGTCCCTGCCATGGCAGGGGTGGCACTGGGTGGGCTTTAAGGTCCTTTTTCACCCAGGATTCTCTAAAAATGCTGAACCTTCATCCCCTCAAACCCACCAGCAGCTCCCTGCAAAGCTGCACTGCTGGAATTTGGTGTGTCCAGGACTTTGGGAATGATCCAGGCTGGAGCACAGGTACAGACAAGCGCTTTCCACTGCCCCAGCATTGGATTTCTCATTTATTACAGTATTATCACTATATTTATCATTCATTACAGTTTTATCACTGTTTCTACCATTTATTACAGTATTATCACTGTATTTACATTTATTATGATATTATCACTGAATTTACTATTTATTATGATATTATCATTGCATTTCTCATTTATTATGATATTATCAGCGTATTTATAATTTATTAATATATTATCACTGTATTTCTCATTTATTATCACTGTATTTGTCCTTTATTTCTGGCACTGTGCTGGAGCAGGGGCCCTGCAGGCTGCCTGTCATCTCTGACACTCCTTCCTTGACCTACACTTCTCACATCTCTATTTTCAACCTGAAATTTAACTTGGGGACCCAAACCCGGGGTCTGCTGTCCCTCCGAGGATGCCAAACCCCACCGAGGTGCTGCAGTGGGAAAAGCCCTTTTTCCTTTTTCCTCTTTTTCCCTTCTCCCCTTTTTCCCTTCTCCCCTTTTTCCTTTCTCCCCTTTTTCCCTTCTCCCCTTTTCCCTTCTCCCCTTTCCCTGCTGTGTCCCAGCACGGAGCTGCAGCTGGAGCCTGGGCAGGATTTGTGGTCCAGCAGCTGAAAACCCTCGCTGGAGGAGACAGAGGGGAGCAGCCTAATGTGCTCTTGCCATGTGGTAATTTTCCAGATAAATGGACAGTTGCTTCAGCAGCTTCCCTGTTGAAGGTCAATGATCCATATAATACTGGCAATTACAGAAGTATTTCCATTGCAGACTTGGTGACAAATTTTCAGTGCAAGACAAGAGAGAAACTGGAGCAGCAGCACCAGCGTGAGGGGCTGAGGCTTGGGATGGCAGGACCCAGCTCCTGCCTGGTGTTTGCTGGAGGAATCAGCTCACCCTGCCCAGCTCACCGGGTAATTCTGGCCCTATTTCCTCTTTTTTGGGCATTTTTTAATCCTGGTTTAATCCCCAGGCTGAGCTAGCACTCCTGGCTTTCACACACCCACTTTTCCTGCCTCCCTGGCCAAAGTTCAGCACTTTATAAAGATATATAGCAAATTTTAGCTATGTTATAAAGGTTCTCTAGGGCTGAAGGAAAGGGAAAAGATACCAAATGAGGGAAAACTGCTCAGCAATTGGAAAACTTGGGCTCCTAGCAGAGGCACAAAGACAAGCACTTCTAATTGCATTCCCAGCCAGGGCAGGAGGCATTTTTGGGGAGTGTGTACTGCTGATGCTCTGCCAGCTGCACCCAGAGCTGGCTGGAATCACAGCTCATGCTTTAGTTGTTGGCTGAACATTCCCAGCAAAGTGTGGATTGAAATAAATAATTGTTTTTGGTAACAAGCTGTGCATGAGGGCTGTGCTGACAGGACCTGGGGGAACAGCAGGAAGTGGTGCCAGGGGAGGTTTAGGTTGGATATCAGGGAAAGGTTCAACCCCAGAGGGTGCTGGGCACTGCCCAGGGAATGGGCACAGCCCCGAGGCTGTCAGAGCTCCAGGACCATTTGGACAATGCTCTCAGTGGGATTTTTGGGGTGTCTGTGCAGGGCCAGGAGCTGGACTCGATCCCTGTGGGTCCCTTCCAGCCCAGGATACTCCGTGATTCCATGAAATAACAATTAGGATTTATATAAAATAACAAGAGGAAACAGGAAATAACAACAGGATTCCATGAAATAACAACCTGTGGGCTGTTAGAGCATCCCTTACCCTCCCAAAAAGCACAAACCCTCCAGGTCCAGCATCACAAAAACCAGCACCAAGCCTTGGAAAAGATCTCTGAGCTGCTCCAGCAGCTCCAGCTCAGAAAGCAAAGAGGCTCCTGCAGCTCCAGCACCTGCTGCAAACCCCCCAGACACCAAAATGTGAAACACCCAGGTGCCCCCAGCCAGGCAGGGCTGCACACACTCCATCCTAAACACGTAAGACCCTGAAAGACTTTTGTGATTTCCGGGGGGAATACACTGAACCTGTGGTAGTGCTTCCCTTGTGGATTGTACTCCTGTTTCAGTTTCAGTTTCCTGCAGCTTTTACCCACGGTGTGAGAGGCAGAACTGCCATTTCATTGCACCAAAACGAGCGGGACACATCCATAAAGAGTGGCCTTAATGGTGCAGCAACCCACCAGGGAGGGCCTTTGGAGTTCTTCAAGAGCCTGGCTCAAAATTTAAGCAGATTTTGCTAAAAAGGAAAGAGAGAAGAAAGACGGAGTTGAAGTGCAGGGTTTTAACCTTCATGTAGGAAATGAAAGGATGTTTGCAGGGATTCCAGCAGCACAGCCATCCTTCCCTCCCTCCCTCCCTCCCCACCAGCAGCAGCAGCGCTCTGATGGAGCCAGGACTGAGCCTGGCTTGTGCAAACAAGAGATTTTGGGTGAGAAGAATGAATCAAAGGGGTGGGTTTGGCTATCCTGTGAGGGCAAGATTAAATTTGTGTTGGTAACCCACAGCCGTGGAAGAGCTGGATGGCCCCTGGGTCACAGACTGCTTTGGGGTGGAAGGGACCTCCAGGAGCACCCTGCCCAACCCCTGCACAAACAGGGACACTCCTGCTGCACCAGCTTGGCCAGACCTGGCAGAATCGGCCCCAACTTGTGTTTCTCAGGGAGATCAGTAGGGATGGGGCCACCCAAGGGCTCAGCACCTCAGCTTCCCCCACCCTCAGGCCCCTCCTGCCCACCAGCCCCAGAACTAAACATGCAGGAAAGAGCTCTCCTGACACACCCCACATAATTAAATAATGATGACAGTGTTGGACACCAGCAGGAATTTCCCATGGAAAGGGCAGCCAGGTATTGGTAGGGACTGCCCAGAGAGGTTTGGAGCACCCATCCCTGGAGGTGTCCAAGGAATTCCTGGAGGTGGCACTTGGTGACAAGGTGGGGATCTGGCACAGGCTGGACTCATGGTCTGGGAGGGCTTTTCCAGCCTCAGGGATTCTGGGATTCTGCACAGCTGCCTTCTTGGAAGTACGACTGGGCTCCTGAGGCCCTCCTGTGATGCACAGTTAAATGTGGGATGTTAATCCAGCACAGTCAGGAAGTTGAAGTTTGGCAGAGCTGTCATCAGAAGAGCCCTTGGAGCTGCACTAACCCCCAAGTTTAGCAGTTTTTAAGTCACTGGCTGATGCTGATGTCCCATTGCTGTGCAGAGCAGCCACAGCCAGCGGGTCCTGCGCGTGTGCTCCAGACCCTTGAGGGAGCCACATCACAGGCAAGAGCATGGAAAGGATAAATTCAGTATTTCTAATGTGAGCTGGGGCACACATGGCAGCTAACCACCCTGTCCTGAGCAGCACTCATTGGGCAAACAGCCTGCACACAAAACCTCCTCCCCTAAAGCATCCCCCAGCCCTCTTTACCCTTGGACAGATCCTGTAACTCCGTGCTGCTTCAGAAATTGCATAAAAGTTGCCTCTGTCATTATTAACCGTCCCCACGGCCTCTTGTGAAATTTTTTCAAAGTTCCAGCTGGTCACACAGGGTTTGGTTCACGAAAGTGTTGCACATTATTAGATTTTCTGATAAAATGGGCTCTTTTGTGATTCAGAAAGCCTCTGCTCCTCCAGACAACTGGCATGCTCTTTGTTATTCACCCCAGAGAGGAGGCAGCCAAACTGGAGTGCACTCGGATGGAAAGAGGCATTCCCAATCAGAAATGCAGATGGAGCAGCACTTGTGCAGTGTAAACAAAACAGCCCCGAGGTTTGGGCATGGGCTGGAAGGACACGCAGGGCTCGGGTGGGGTTTGTGCCCTCAGCATCGCCCTGAGAGGGAGAGCTCAGCGCTGCCCCACCCGCAGGATGGGATGACAGGGAAGATCCTGGCCCTGAATCCTGCTCTGCTTTGGAACTTGCCACGTTTAACTGGTGATAAATGCTGGTTAAGGGAGGCAGAAACACCACCGAGCTCGGGAAAACTCTCCAGGATCAAGTCCAACCTGTGGCAGATCCCCACCTTGTCCGCAGCCCAGAGCTCTGAGTGCCACCTCCAGGTGACACCTCCAGGGATGGGCACTCCAAACCTCCCTGGGCAGTTCCAATCCCTGAGCCCCTTTCCATGGGGAAATTCCTGCTGTGCCCACCCTGAGCCCACCCTGAGCATGCTGAGGCTGTGAAGAGGAGGGAGGATGCAGCACTGCCCTGCACAGAATCCACAAAGGAGGGTTTGACTGGAAAGGACTGTGGCAATCATCTGCTCCACATCCTGCCAAAGCAGGGTCACCACGAGCAGGGGGCACAGGATCCCATCCAGGTGGGTTCTGATCGTCTCCAGCTGGAAAGGAGACTCCACAACCTCTCTGCCAGGACACTGAACCTCTCCAGTTGTTGCTTTTCTCTCTTGACCTGAGAGATGGAAACAAATCCCAAACCCAAAATTAAGTTTCTATGAAGGATCCAGCCCAGTAAAAATTGGAGCATTAAGGATTACAAGGAAAGGAAACAAACACTGCAGGTGTGCAGATCCAAGGTGTAGCTGCCCATTGGACACCACCTGCAGCTCCAACTCCTCCTACTCTCAAAGTCAAGATAAAAAAATCAAAGAAAAAAGGTAAAACCCAGTAGAAACAGAAAGAACTCTCATGGTTAAAATAATTACTGGTTCAGGGGACATTTCTTCAGGGTGGAGTGTACAAAAGCAAGAACAAGCTCGGGGGAGAATGATCCATGTGGGGTTAGCAGCTCAGAAATTCCCAGTGCAACACGCCGTGTCTCCCACAACTCAGCTCATTTATCCGCAGCAACAGGTTTTGGAGTAAAAACTATCTTTTCCACTACTCCCACCTGCTGAGAGATCCCTGTCCAAAGCACAGGCATTCAGTGTCCAACCTTCCAGAAGCACCACGTTCCTGAGGACACTAATCAATAATCCAAGTCTCCTCATCTCCTGCTGCCTGTTTCCCACCCTCCCTCCACTTTGCATTATGCAAAGCAGCAAAATATTATTATCATCCTTGTAGCATCCTCCTTGAAAGGCAGGCGCTTCAAACGCCGTGCAGGAGCATTGTCATAATGAGGTTAATGACAATAGGGTTCCGATATCAAAGAGCCAACAGCGGCTGCTGCGGGTGTGGGGCGATACAGGCAGCTCCTAATGAGGGGAGAGAGTTTTTGGGTTACGCATTTTAATGAGCCGCTAATCAGCGAGCGGCGATTTGCATTTCACAGCCCTTCCGACGGAGCACTGGAGAGGGGGAATCCAGCCCGAATTCTGCGGGATTTACACCGGGAGCGACACCGGGACAGGGTTTGGGTTCAGGGACACGAGTGTGCGGGGACCCGCCGGGGGAGGAATGCAACGCCTGAGCTGCGGGTCAGCGGGAGGGATAGATGTGTTATGGATGGAGGAATAGATATAAAATACATTTAGGAATATATATATATATTAAAAAAAACATATATTATATATAGCATATAACATGTAACATATAACATATATAATATATATATATTATATATTATATATTATATATTATATATTATATATTATATATTATATATTATATATTATATATTATATATTATATATTATATATTATATATTATATATTATATATCATATATCATATATCATATATTATATATCATATAGTATATACTATATACTATATACTATATATTAATATGACATAACACAACAAACATAATTAATATAATATAATATGATATAATATAATATAATATAATATAATATAATATAATATAATATAATATAATATAATATAATATAATATAACATAACATAACATAACATAACATAACATAACATAACATAATATAATATATGTTATATGTAGGAATAAGCACCACGTGTTCCGTATCCTTTACTCCTCCTTTGTGCCTCTGTTTGCACTTCGGAGTAGTGAAGCACACAGGCAGTGTGGGCAGCCCTGGCACAGGTGCCCAGAGCAGCTGGGGCTGTCCCTGGATCCCTGGCAGTGCCAAGGCCAGGCTGGCACAGAGGGAGGTGTCCCTGCCATGGCAGCGGTGGCACTGATGGGTTTTTAGGTCCCTTCCCACCCAGAGCAGGTTAGGATTTTGGGATCTGGTGCAGCAGGGCTGTGGTGAGCTCTCAGCATCCCCTGCTCCTTGCAGCTGGCTGGATGCAGAGCTGTACCTTAAGAACAATGCATTCCTCCATTAATGTTCCTTGTGGGAGACATAATCAGCTTCATTAGGAGTCATTATTATGGGAAAACCCTGGAAAAAACACCACGTACAGGGAGGCAGCGTGATCCATTAAAAAGGCAGAATATGGGACTAATATTGACAGATGTTTACAGGAACTGCTGTGGGAGGTCCAGCAGCTCCCACAGGCACAGCCCACCCTGTGCCCACGGAATTTCTGGGGGCAGCCAGACCCCACAGAGCTCAGGGCCAGGAGGGCACTGGTGTGCCCTTCAAGGGAGGGTGGCACAAATGCAAGTGCCAGCAGCAGCTGGTCACAGTCTGCAGAGGTGTCTCACCACGTTTAAGGATGTCCCACCTCAGGAGATGCCATGTCCCCTCCAGCCACAGAGCTCCCTCAGCAAACCAGGCAGAAGGATTTGTCTGGACCCCAAAAAAAAAAAAAAAAATTAACTGTTGCAGTGCAAAGCGAAACATTTCAAAGTGGTAATAATGATTTTTTGGTGAGCTCATTTGGGTGATTCAGAGCCTCGAACAACCAACAGTGCCCTTCGCTGTCCTGGCAGCCCAGGTTTGTTCTGGGACAGCACAGGGTGGGCAGACTGGGGTGTTTGCACCTTCCAAAGGCACACATCTCTGCCAGGAGAGATGCCCAGGAGAGCTGGGGGAGCCCCTGGCACAGTGGTCCCTGCCCGGTGCAGGGACAGGCACAGCCCTGGCTGATGCCAATGGCCCCTGGCTGATGCCAGAGCCCCTGGCTGATGCCAGAGCCCCTGGCAGGCTGCAGGATGCCCTGGGCTCGGTGCCTTTGTGACTGGGAGCAGTTTTTGCTGCTCCAGGTCACACACAGCCCAAGCTGCACCAGCACCCCCCCTTTGCCGAGGCTGAGCATCCTCACCCACAAGGCCCAGGAAATTACAGCCTCTGCTTGGTGAGATGATATTTTTAAGCCTTTACAAACAAGGGCTTGATCTTGCTAAGCAGTTTGGATCCTCTGTGCCACACACACTGACAGCAGCAGCTGCCTGGGCTTGGGGGCCGTGTCTGGCACAGCAGAGCTGGGCTGGGCAGGAGTTCAGGCTGTGGTAGCCACTAAAAGCTTCTCCCAAGGCATCCCTGGGCTGGGAGCTGAGAGCTGGAATTCAGCAGCACTCATACATCAGCGCTGGGCAGTCGATAGCATCGATTTTGGTGGGCCCAGGGCTTCGCTGCCTTGCAGGGTTGTTCCAGGAAGAGCTGGGAGCGGGGAGAGCTCCAGGAAGGCCGGAGCCAGCAGCTCCCAGGGAAGGCTCTCCATGGGGACCCTGTGGTGCCAGAGACAGGGGAGCAGGGAGAAACTCTGCTCCTTTGGCAGCATAACCCCATCATTAACCCCACAGGAATCCTCCCTGCAATCCCTCGGAAAAAAGGCACGGGGACCACAGAGATCACCCCAGTGCCCAGGTCAGCACCACAGCTGGAGGAAAGGCCTTGCACTGGGAGCAGCTGATTTATGCTTTAAAAGAAAGGAAAGAACAGTTATATGGAACTTGAGAAGGAAGCAGAGTCTGAGGAAAGGACATTTTTATACTATTTTCTTATAAAAATCATGTGGCAGCAGGACCAGGGCAGGGATTGTACTTGGCACTGGTGAGGCCACACCATAAATGCTGCATCCAGTTCTGGCGCCTGAGGACAAGAAGGACATGGAGGGGTTGGAGTGTGTCCAGGGCAGGGAATATAGCTGGAAAGGGCTGGGAACTCCTGAGGGGGCTGGGAAGGGGTTGGGGAACTCCTGAGGGAGCTGGGAAGGGGCTGGGGAACTCCTGAGGGAGCTGGGAAGGGGCTGGGGAACTCCTGAGGGAGCTGAGGGGGCTCAGCCTGGAGAAAAGGGGGATCAGGGGGTACCCTTTGGCTCTGCACAGCTCCAGGAACATCTGTGGGAATCCAGGGCTTCCCTCTGGCTGCCCTGGCAGGTCTGGGACCCTGGCAGGGGTCAGGAACCCCCCTGGACAGAGCCCCCAGAGACACTGGCTGTGATCTCTGCCCATGGAAAAGAGTTTTCAATCTTACAGGATCAATTACCAGCTCTGAGTGTTTGATATCAGTAATAATTAAGTGTGACACGGGTGCAAAAGTAAAATTTTAGGACTCTAGATAAGGGGTCCAAAGGGGACAAGATGGAGAAATTGGGTGTGTCTTGTCCTTTTTCTCCTCCTTCATGCCCTCCATGTTTCACTGTGGTGTTGGCATTTTTCTGTTGGCTCAGGCTGGGGACACACTGTCCAACGTAGGTGACAGATATTGGCACGTTATTGTAAATCCAGCACAGGTAGTTTGTGGTATTTAATGTTTGTACCATCCCACTGAGGGCAGAGCCCCACACGCTGCCCTGCAGGACAGAGCTGCGGCAGGGCAGCAGAACATGTTAGAGATAAACAGAATAAACAACCTTGAAACAGCACAGACCAATTATGGCTTCTGCTTTGGCAGCGGGGCTGACAGACAGAGACTTTCTACAATCTCAGAATCACCAATACCCACAGATTCCGACAGACATCAGCATTTCTCCTCTCCGGCTTCCCCTGCATTTCCAGCAGGCTCCCATGGTAGGCTGCAGGGCCGTGTGTCCCTCCCTGTGTCCCTGTCCCCCTGCCTTGGCTCGGGGCAGGCTCAGGCTGGAAAATAAAACAGCCCCGGGGAGCAGCTGGTCCCTGTGCTGGCAGGGGACAGTCAGAGCTGGCCCTGCCCAGCCGGGCTGGGAGCAGCACTGGGGCTCGGTGAACAGCCCCAGAATGGATTGGGTGGGAAAGGACCTAAAGATCATCCTCAAATTCCCCTGCCACGGCAGGGACACCTCCCACTGTCCCAGCTGCTCCAGCCCCAGTGTCCAGCCTGGCCTTGGGCACTGCCAGGGATCCAGGGGTGCCACAGCTGCTCTGGGCACCTGTGCCAGGGCTGCCCACCTGCCAGGGAAGGATTTCCTCCTTACACCTGATCTAAATCCCCCCTCTGGCAGTGTAAGAAGTTTAACGCTTTCTCGGAGGGCTCGCAGAGCTGAGAGCTTTCAGGGCAGAGCCGGTAGATGGCAGGGCTGCAAAGCCTGATAACATCGCTGATAGCATCACATCACTGACAGCATCCCAACCCCGGTAACATCGCTGATAACATCGCTGATAGCATCACATCGCTGATAACATCCCATCCCCGATATCATCCCTGATAACATCGCTGATAACATCACATCACTGACAGCATCCCAACCCCGATAACATCCTAACCCCGATAACATCCCATCCCAGATAACGTCACATCCCTGATAATATCACTCATAACATCCCCGATATCATCCCTGATAACATCGCTGATAACATTGCTGATAACCTCACATCGCTGATAGCATCCCAGCCCTAATAACATCGCTAATAACATCCCATCCCCGATAGCATACCTGATAACACCCCTGATCCCATTCCATCCCTGATAACACCCCTGATCACATCCCACCCCGATAACATCCCCAATAACACCCCTGATCACATCCCACCCCGATAACATCCCTGATAACATCCCTGATCCCATCCCTGATAACACCCCTGATCCCATCCCATCCCTAATAACATCCCCAATAACACCCCTGATCACATCCCACCCCGATAACACCCCTGATAGCATCCCTGATCCCATCCCATATCCCATCCCATCCCTGATAACATCCCTGATCCCATCCCACCCCGATAACACCCCCGGCGACCTGGCAGAGCCTGCAAACACCGATGTTTCACCCTTTAACTGCCCTAACTTTAATGTTCCACCCTCTAACTGCCCTAACTTTAATGTTTCACCCTTTAGCTGCCCTAACGGGATCTGCTGGGACATCTGCAGGAGATTTTGATCCTCAGCCTCACAGCTGGAGGCTCACACTCAGCACCCCAAACCACCCTCATCAGGCAGATTTCAGCCTAAGCTGATTTTCAAAAGCAGATCAAGTGGAGCTTCTGAAAGTGCAGATAATTTCTGTGCAGTGATATCCAGCTCGTTTCAGGCACAATTAAAAGAAGTTGCCATCAGCACGTATTTGAAATGGTGAAAAAGCCTCTGCCAGTGCCTGCTCCCAATACCCCAGAAAAGGAATACCCTCTTCCCTACCTCCAGCACCTTTTCAGCAAAATAAATCCAGAATTTCCCCCCACACTGGTCGTGCACCTTTTTCACAGCGTGGCTCCCACATTAATGCCCACAATTCCATTTTTAAACACTGCAGGAATTTTAAATCTCACCTTAGAGGAGGAATAACCAGGGCTGCTCACTCCTGGCTGATGCTCCTGACCCCACACCAGCGGTGGCCGAGGACACAGGAGAGCTCCAGGATTTCAGGACGTGGCTTCTCCCCACCAGCAGCTCTACTAATTGCACTTTTATATTTACCCAACTTTAGGAGCTTCAGGAGAACCTTATCTTGAATTTGAAGGCATTTCTAATGCTCCTTTAAGCCAATACAGTTGATTTCTGTATCAACTCGTTCATCTCAGCACGGTGATTTATTTTGCTCTGCAGTGGCAATTCCTGAGTGAATTGAGCTCCTTTTCCTCTCTTTCCCAGAGGATCTGCAGCAGGGTTTGCTGCTGTCAGAGTTGTGGGGTCTCTGCACGCCTGGGCCCTGCCAGGACACACCACAAAGGGCACTTTGGGTTTCTTACAAAGCCCAGAAAAGACATTTCTTGACTTTGGTCTCATCACCTCGGAATTACAGCCCTAAGTGCTCATCCCTGAGGGGTTCCAGCTGTAAATGCAGACCCCACTCTGGATTTGTGAGCACAGCTGGGACAGAGCCACGGGATGCTCTCCCCACAGCTCTGCTCCAGGCACAGCATCCCACAAAGCAGCCCTGGCAAGAAATTCCTCCCTTTTATTTCTTTAAAGCATTTAAGAGGAAAAAAGCAATTTGCTTCCCAATTTCCCTGCTTCCCTTACTTTTTTATGCATTAATTCACATTGAACCTCTGGATTTTGGCAATTTTTAAGTACACAGGGAGGTTTTACCCTATTTTGGGAGAGCTTGCTGTGCCAGACAGATCCAGGCACCTCAAAACCCTCCCTGGGCTTTCCAGCAGTCCACATCAGCCTTAAAAAGAATAATTTAGAGAATTTAGCTAAAATGTAGCACATTATTGTTCACACACGGGCTGCTTTCTTCAGAGCCAGCAATGGGAGCACACATGAGGTCTCACTATTCAAGTTAAATCCAAATTAAAGAGACTTTTCATGCTCTCAGACACTCACATCAAGCTGCCCACTCACCTGGGGCATGAACCTGCAGGTGCTCCCAAAAAAGGGGCTCCCCCACCTCTGAGCACCCAGGGAAGAGACAAACCCCTCCCAGACCCTCCCTGCAGGGAGTCTCAGAGGGCCAGAAGGTCCCTTCTGCTCCCCTTGCTGGGTCCCAGGTGGGTTTTGGGTTCCTGGGCTGGGGGTCCTGGGTCCCAGCCTTGTGCTCAGGACACTCAGGGGGCACATCCAGAGCTCTCTTAAATGAACAAACACAGAAATTTCAACTTTTGATTGAAGCATTGCTCCTTCTAAGCTGGCATCTCCTCTGTCCAAGCACTCCACAGCTCCTCTGGTTTGTGTTAGGATCCAAAATCCACGAGGAATTCCCTGAGCAGCAAATCCCACTGGCCAGGGCAGCCAGAGCACGAGGTCCAGCACCAAACAGTGAAGAGCTGCTATAGAAAATATAGAGA
Source organism: Taeniopygia guttata (assembly GCF_048771995.1). NCBI lineage: Eukaryota > Metazoa > Chordata > Aves > Passeriformes > Estrildidae > Taeniopygia > Taeniopygia guttata. Next base: position 35,869,046 of record NC_133031.1, on the reverse strand, counting down.
AAATTGCATCAGTAGGGAGAATTAATCGCTGGGAAAAACTTACCCAGGGTTGTTGTGTATTCTCACCTTTTTTAAAAATCAATATTCTAAGGTGTGTCCACACCCAGTGAGGGTTTGGTGAAGCCCTCGGGCTGTTTTATTCCAGGGATTGGGTTTGGTGGGCTCAGTGTTTTTGACTGAAGCAATCCCAAACCTGTGGAAACAGCAGCTCCCAGGACTGAAGGGTTAGAAGGAAGTGTGTAACAAGGGATTATCTGGCACTAAAGAGGAAATCAGGTGCTCCTTGTGCTGCTGGAGGTGAGGAGCAGGGTAATGGGCCAGGGGAGAGGTGGTTAATGCTGGAATGTTCCCTGTGAGCCACTGCTGGAGCCATTCTGGAATATTGCACACCATTCTGGCATATCCATACAGGAAAATGGCTGGGAAATCCATAATGCTCGTGGCAATGGGGCAGGAGGGAGCTCAGGATCAGTGCCTGGGAATGCTGAGTGCCCAGGGAGCTCAGGATCAGTGCCTGGGAATGCTGAGTGCCCAGGGAGCTCAGGATCAGTGCCTGGGAGTGCTGAGTGCCCAGGGAGCTCAGGATCAGTGCCTGGGAGTGCTGAGTGCCCAGGGAGCTCAGGATCTGTCTCTGGGAGTGCTGTGTGCCCAGGGAGCTCAGGATCTTTACCTGGGAGTGCTGAGTGCCCAGGGAGCTCAGGATCTTTACCTGGGAGTGCTGAGTGCCCAGGGAGCAGTGCAGTTCCAATCCCTGAGCCCCTTTCCATGGGGCAATTCCTGCTGTGCACACCCTGAGCCTGCCCTGGCCCAGCCTGAGGCCGTTCCCTCTGCTCCTGTCCCTGTTCCTGGAGCAGAGCCCGACCCCCCGGCTGTCCCCTCCTGGCAGGAGCTGTGCAGAGCCACAAGGTCCCCCTGATCCCCCTTTGCTCCAGGATGCCAAGGGACAAATAAAGAGCACCTTGAAAATCATATTTTTTGTCCCTTTGACTATTGTGTCCAAAGTTTTAAGTTTAAACCCACGGATGTCTTGAGGAACATCTGCTGGAGCCTTGGGAAGGACCAACCCCCCCTGCCTGGGTCACCTGGAGCTGGGCTGGGCAGAGCCCTGGTGGAGCAGCCTGGCACTGCAAAAGCTCTCAAAGTCACAAAATCAGAATTTTTTTTCTCCTCTTCTATATCTATTATTTTTCTAAATGGAATTTATTAATGAAACTAAAACCCAGCACAGCTGAGGGGTCGGTGCCTTCCTGGGGAAGGGGTGCAGATGATGCAGATGATGCAGATGCAGGTGATGCATAAAGCTGACAGCTTTATACCCACTTTTTAAAGACAGGACAGAAGAATTCCTTGGCCACTCCAATCAATTTTTGCCTTTTTTTTGTGCATCAAGAGTTCTGGATAAATTGCATCGAGGTGTTTAAAACTGCTGAATAGCTCCAGGTGAATTTTACAGGTGTCAGCTGCTGTCTATAAACTGTCCAAGAGTCCTATAAAAAGCTGGGAAACAAGAGCAAAGTTAGGAGATAAATCTATCACTTCAGAAGTAAATAAATAAATGAGGTGTATTTGCAGTGTTACTTTTCAGCAGGTTGCTGGCATGGAGCGCTGCAGGTCACAAACACCTTTTGGCACTGCTAATAATTAGGATGCACTAATGAATTAATGGAAATATCCTCCAAATTCTTGCATTTTTGGGTTTGTGATGTCAGCCTGGCCAGCTTCACTTCTGTGCTGATGCACTGAGCAGAAGGATTTCTTTTCTTAGTTTATTTCATGTTTAAATTTCACGGCTATTACACTACAATAAAAGCAATAAATAATAAATAAGCTCTTACCAACATCACCCATAATTTCTGGAAGTCCAACAGATAAAAATCTGATCCTTATAAAAACTGAGCACCTGATTGTGAACCAAATTCAAGCAGCAAAACACAGAATTTGCTTGCTAGAAACACAACAGAAAAACAGATTGTGGGTATAATTCCACCCAAAAGAAAGCAGACAAAATAAAATCCATTATTTAGTGAGTTCAAACCACACCTGGGCAGGTCTCTGGTGTGCTGACACCTGGGATCACTCAGTTTAGCTCAAAAGAAACCGAGGCCTGCATCACTTTTTATCTGGTTTCCCTCTTTCTGTGCTATTTGTGTTCAGCCAAAGTTCATTTCTTGATGAAGCTGCTCAGACAGGAACCCCAACCCTGTCCAGAACTGATGGATAAGGCTGCAGAGCCTGAAAGGAGATGGGGGATCCCCTGGCTTTGGGATGGGGGATCCCCTGGCTGTGCATCCCCTTTGATTTGGGATTCTGGGATCCCCTGGCTGTGCATCCCCTTTGATTTGGGATTGGGGGATCCCCTGGCTGTGCATCCCCTTTGATTTGGGGTGGGGGATCCCCTGGCTGTGCATCCCCTTTGATTTGGGGTACAGGATCCCCTGGCTGTCCATCCCCTCTGCTTTGGGATGGGGGATTCCAGTTCCCAAGCCAAACCAGCCCGTGATTTCATGATTGATTGTAGGAAGTAAACTTCCCAAAACCCTTCTCTGGTTCCCGTTCTCATGCCAAGAGCTCACAATCAATTCTCCCTCCTGGGCACATCCCTGTGTCCTGTTGGATATTGAGGCACCGCTGGCTGCAAGCCAGCATTTCATATAATATTTAACATTTCATTTCCTATTTCATTCCTCAGGAATATTCACAATATTTTACCCGGTAACTTCTTTTATCCATACCTCACGTGCGGCTTAATAGGAGCTGAGTTACTGAACAGTTACAGGCTTGGAAAAAAACGCTTTATATTTATTATTCTCATCCTTTGCCAGGACAGGGACACGGGAAGTGCCGTAATTGAAGCAGATAACTCCAACTTTCACTCCCTGCGAGCGCATTGTCATGCACATACATCTTGATTAGATCATTTGCCTCGTGAAAAGGACGCGTTTTTGTGCCGTGGTGTCTCAGCTAATTTCCAGCCGAGTCTGCCGGCGGAGTTCTCCGCTAGCAACACTTCAATTCGATATTTTCTGGCTGCTGTTTATTTTCCGGAGCGCTCCTTTAGCCTCGCTCACTCCGCCTGTCTCCATCGGCCCGGGGCGACATCCCTGGCACCGCTGGCACCGCTGGCACCGCTGGCACCGCTGGCACCGCTGGCACCGCTGGCACCAGCCGGGATTTTGGCTGCCCGCTGGGAGCTGCTGCCACATCCTCTCTCTTGAACTCGCAGTCACGCAAGCCGTGAAAAATCCGGGATGTTCGGAAATGTTTGAAAAGCGGATCGGGGACAGAAGGAGAGGGGCACAATCCATTCCCAAACCTTGCAGCTCTTCCGAGGGGTGCGCCAAAAGCTGAGGGGTGAAGCTTTTGGGGAGAGCATCCCCCGCAGCCCCGGGAACATCAGGCGGCTCTGGAGGAATCTGTTTGATAAATACTTTGTGAACAGCGGTTTGTCCCCAAAAGAGCCCAGCTCAGCCCCCGTGCGAAGGGGGGTAGCTGGGAATGAAGGCGAGTCCCGCTGGTTTCCAGCAGCAAACTGGGAATCTCCTTGGCTCCTGGGGGGTTTCGGGCTGGGCAGAATCCGCAGCTCTCGGGCCTGGAGCACCCGGTTCCCCCCGGCTCTGCCTCTGGGCTCCGTCCCTCCTGACTCCACGGAGCCCGCGGAGACGTTTTCTCCTTTCCACTCAGGAGCACTTTTTAAAATGCGTGTATTTCCCACCTTTTCCAGGCATTCCTACAAACGACCCGGCCCGTGCGCTCAGGGTATTGCAAAACAATTAAAGTCCAAATTTAGTTATCCACGGGACCTTCTAGGACCGCTTTGGGTGATTCCTCCTGGGCCACCCTCCCAGCCCCAGGCCAGCCGTGGAACCCCTTCCCCAAGCCCTGAGCTGCTCCATCCCTGTGCCGGGGACGCCCCGGGACGCTGAGGAGGAGGAGGAGCAGAGTTGTGCCGTCTTTTCCAGGGTTAACCCAAACTTTCCCCACCTGCAGCACATCTGGGCAGCTGTTTCCCAGGGGTTTAAGGAGCAGCTGAACTTGTCCGGCAGAAATAACCCCGTGAGGCAGCTCTGAGCAGAGGCAGCTCTGGGGGGCACTGCCCACCCCAGACTCGGCTCGGACCCCCCCAAACACCACAGGCAGGCTCCTGCCCCGCTGCCCGCAGCCTTCCTCCTCTCCCGACTGCCCAAACCCTTCACTGTACAAATTAAACCCAAAGCAGCGAGGAGCTGCCGTCAGAACCAACCTGGGGGTGAATGTTCCCTGAATTTATAGCCTAACACCGATAGGTTTATTTTTTACAAATGTAGCTCCAGTCCTAAACCCGGACTTCACTTCCCTGCAGGAATCTGCTTGACTTGGAAACCGCTACTATTTTTTTTTTTTTTTCTAAATACCTTCACATCTTGTAGCTGCACATCCCTCACAGAGCTGCTGGAGCTCTAGGAAGCATCGGTGGTAGCGGGCTGAAGATCTCAGCAGTTATCCCTCCTCGAGGATTAACCAATGCTGCGGGAGTTCCCGGGCTAAAGTGGGAGAGGGAGGGGAAAGAAGAGCACAAATAAACAAAATAAAACCTCTCGCAGCCAGTGGCGTTCTTTGCGGGCCGGGAAGTTCTGGGGGCCGCCGGTACCGCCCAGCACGGCCCGGGAGGCGGGCGCGGGGCAAGGAACGGAACCGGCGGGCTGTGAGCGGAGCCATCAGCGGTGAGTTCCCCCGCGGGACAAACTGTTGCTCCGCGGGGCCGGCCGGTCGTTCCGCGGGTCGTTCCGCGGGGCAACCCCCGCGGGATGCGGGATGCGCCGAGTCCCGGGATGGAGCGGGCGCGGTGCGGGACGGGCTGAGGACGAAACCCCCACCCCTCCTTGTGCTCCCCGCGGGGCTTCGCCGCCGATTCCGCCCCCGCGGGCGCCCCGCGCGTCCCGCCCGCCCCCGCGCAGCGGAGAACGCGGGGGGGGCGCTTGCGCACTGCTGCGCCCCGCGCACCGGCGGGCTGCGCTGGGCCAGAAGTGTATTAAAGCGCGGAGATCTCCGCACACTCCGCCGCCTCCCCCTCCGCCCTGCGCGCTGCCCTCCGCGAGGTAAGCGGCCGCCCACGCGTGGGGATGCGGGAAGATGCGCGGGTGGAGCGCGGAGCTCCCGCTTACCTGGGACGGGCCGGGTGCGGGCTTTGCGCGCCCCGGGGATGCTGCGCGGCCCTCCGCGCGTGGACGAGGCGCGGAAGGCTCTCCGGGGTTTTTTTCCCCCCCTCCCAAACGCAGGAGGGGAGAGCCGAGCGCTCCCGGAGCCGCCGCGCCGAGGTGGCCGGGCTAAAAGGCAGAAAGCAATTAAAACTCCTCCTTTCGGATTAACAACCAAAAATTGATCGATCTGTCAGGAATACTGTTGATTTATGAAAGGTGCTTATTTCCTTGGTATGGAGAATTTTATGTTCTCTAGGTGAAACTGAGTTCACCCAGCTCCAGAGTAGATTGATGTTTTAATAAAAATAAATAAAGGGAAAAAGCTCGCCCGGTCTTTGGGGACATCAACTCTCAAATCGGGGAGTTAGACTAACAAATCAAATCGCATTATCTTTACATTTCACATCTTTTAACCTAAAAAAAAAAAAAATTTAAAAGAATTAATTAAGTTTAAAAATCGCGGGCAGCGCCGCAATCTTTATCACCTCAAAGTTTTAACGCGAGGTTAGAAAAAAAAAAAATTTAAAGTTGAAATAACAAACAATCGATGGTTTGATTGCGGCGGGGGGAGCGGGAGGCGGCGGGGCCGGGGGCGCGGAGCGCGGCCGCCCGCGCAGTGTCCTGTAGATGGCACACGGTCCCCACGTACGGAGCGGCGGCGGCGGCGAGAGGGGCTCTGCCGAGGGAAACGGCCATCCCAGCACTTGTTGTTTACCCAGACCGGGGCGCTGGGAAATTCATCGCGAATTCATTGGGAATTGCAGGCGGAGGGGCGCGGGGAGCGCCGCGGGCTCTCTCCGGCCGCCCGCGGCCGCGGGACTTGCGCGCCGGGCGGGATGCGGGAGCGATGTCGGGGCAGCGCGGAGCGGCCCCGGGCCGGGCCGGGCGCCCCGACACGTTTGTCTTTGCGATGTAAATCGCGGCGGGACAAATTGCTTATTAACAGTCGGGAAGAAGCGGCGGTTTCCTTCTTTCTTCTTTTCTTTCGCTGTTTTCATGCCGGCATGGCCCCCAGCTACGCTCGGGGCAGCCTCACCGCCCAGCGCTTTTCCCTTCCTTTCAATATCCTCAAGAAAATGCAAATCGCCACGCTGCGGCCTTTTTAAAAAGTTAAATTAGCAACAGCTTTAAGTGACTCCATTAGCATGGAAAACATACAAATGTTTAATGTGGGAATAGCCCGGCTTTTGGAGCTCTGGCGCCGAGCCCGGCTCGGGGGTCCCCCCGGTGCAGCACCCCGGGACCGCCGGGCAGGCACCGCGCGGCTCCGCGGCTCCCGAGGCTTTCATTATTTACAGGGGCACCGCGGCTTGTGGGGACATTGCGGGGCAGCTCGGGGGCGAGGGGACAGCACCTTCCCCCGCTCCGTGCGCCCCTCGGGCCGCCCCGGTGCCGCCGCCCGGAGCCCGGGGCCGGTGCCGCTCCCGGGGCTCTCCCGCAGCTCCGCCGTGCGGGAGCGGCTGCGCTCGCCCGGCCGGCCCGGGGCTCCGCCGCCGCTGCCTCGGGGACCAAAGTGTTCGTGACAGCGGCAAGTTTGGCTCCCCGGCAAGAGCGGCCCGTACCGAGGGGCTCCGCCGGTTCCCCGCGGCCGCTCCGCGCGGGAGCCCCGCACCGCACCGCACCGCACCGCACCGCACCGCACCGCACCGCACCGCACCGCACCGCACCGCGGGTGTTTCCCGTGCGCTGGCGGAGGATGTTCCCCGATCCCTGCAGGGCAGAGCGAGCCCTGACCACGAAAGGGTTAAGGTTTCTATTATTCAGTCGAGGTCTTGTTAGGATGTAATCTGCATTTTCTAACTACTGCGTAATAAAAAGTGAGAAGTTTTGAGACACCTTTCTTGATTATACCTTTGGCGATACTTTAGGTTTTACATTTAATTTGCATTTTGTTCTTAGTGAATATTGAAGTCTTGAGTGGAGGATTGAATTTTATTAGGACATCTGGACTGACAATATCAAATCAGACACCAACGTCCCAAAGCATGCTAAAATTTCAGAGTTAATTAGAACGAAGTGTGTTTAATTAAAGCCAATTATAATATCTGAAATTATCTGATCGATCCTTGTTTGTTCAGTTGGAGCCAGTTGATATTGTTCCCGCCGCACGACGGGACCTGTCCGGCCGCCAGCTCCCCGCGGCCCCGGCTGCTCCGCCCGCGCGGCTCCGGGCCGCCCCCAGCCCCTGCCCGGGGTCCCGGGGGGCAGAGCCGCGGCGGCCCCGCAGCGCTCCCGCATCCCGCGGGCACCGGGAGGGCAGCGCCCGCCGGGAGCCGGGCAGCGCCCGCGGGGACTTTTTCCCGAGGAAAAGCTCCCGTTGGGCGCACGGCTAGCGAGGCTGGCGCTCGGGCACGGCGGGAGTTATAGAGTTTAAGCCTTTTTCCCTTTTATTTTTTCCCTTTTATTTTTTTTTTTTTTAATAACTAATTTTGATGTAACAATATCGGGGCGCAGGGCCGCGGGAACGCGGCGGGGGGAGCGCAGGGCCGAGAGTCGGTTTGGGTAAAGCAGCTCTGCACCCACAGGGAGATCCGTGACCCCGAGATGGACTCGCCGTGAGCCGCGGAGGGGAGCGGGAGGTGCGCGGGCGGTCGGCCGAGGGGATCCAGGGCCACCGGTCGCGGCCAGGGAAAGGGACAGGGACAAGGACAGGGACAATCAGGGACAGGGACAACCTCCCCGCGCCCTGCCCCGAGCCCCCAGGGCCGGTGCCCGCCCCGCGGTGCCTGCGCGGGGCGCGGAGCCGCTCGGCCCCCCGACCATCCCCGGAGCGCCCCGCTGGCCCCGTGCGCTCCGCAGCGGGCCCGGGATGCTCAGGAATGCGGCTCCGAGCTCAGAAATGAGGCGGGCGCGGGTGAATCCGCCCCGAAAGGCGAACGGCCGGGCGGTACGGGGGTCCCGGTGCTTCCCGCACCCCCGGCCCGTGGCGGGGCTCTGGGGGTCTGCGCTGGCGGCGGGGCCGAGGACCCCAAAGCAGCGGCGGAACCGCTCGGTCCCGGCCCCGCTCCGCTGCTGGGCCCGTTCGGCCTCTGCCCCGGGCCAAGGATGCGCGAAACCCCCAGCAAGGGCCGGGCTGGGCCCCCGCGTTTGGCAGCGCCTGCCCGGGAATGAACGCCCTGAAAACACACCAAAATACCGATTCACCCCAAAACACCGATTTCTCCCTCCTGCGTCAGTTTGTAGAGATTTGCCTCGGTTGCACCGGGTATAAATTACACCCGGTGTAACCAGCGCGTTGGTAATGAAGGCGCCTTCCGACAGTAAAATTGAAATACGGACCTTGGCGAGCTGCGGGGACCCGGCCGAGCCCCCCGAGAGCGGGGCCGGGGCCGCCGCTCCCACCGCAACTTCCCGCTGGGAAAGTTCGTGCGGTGGGAAGCGCGGAGCTGAGCAGCTCGGGGCCGGCCCAGGGCCGAGGAAATCGCGAAATTACCAAAATAACTCTCTCCAACTTGGGTGATTTAAACCGTGAAATGAGAAATAAATAAGAAATAATAATAGGAAAAAAAAAAAGAAATTATGGAGATAATAGTCCCGAGGGGATTGTCCCGAGGGAGAAAAGATAAAATAATAAACTTTCGGGGAATACTCTGAGGGCGGTGGGAATCAGGGGATGGGCTCGAAGCCCCGCACGGTGCGGGGTTTGGGGTCCGGCCGCCGTGCGGGGCAGGAGGGGGGCCCGGCCGGGCGGTGCGGGGCCGGGCCGGGCCGGGGGACAGCTGGGCTGCGGCCATCTGAGCGGCTCCGCCGTGACATCTGGGAGCCCGCTGGTGTGTGGCACGCGCATCGCTTGATGTCGCTATTTAAATGCAAATTTGCGGGGGGATCACTGAAGCCTCACCCCGTAAATTCACACAAAAGGGAGACTTGGCGCCGGAGGAGGAGGAGGAGGAGGAGGAGGAGGAGGAGGAGGAGGAGGAGGTGGAAAAAAGGAGGAGGAGGAGGGCCGCGGAGCCGGGAGGGCTCGGGCCGCCCCCCGCAGCCGCGCACACCCCCTGCCCGCCCGGCTCCGGCCGCGCTCCGCGCAAGGTGCGCCCGGAGCGGAGCTGCGCTCCCGCGGCCCGGAGCGGGCCCGGGGCTGGGGAGGGGACCCGGGACTGGGGAAGGGGACCCGGGGCTGGGGAGGGGACTCGGGGCTGGGAAGGGACCCCGGTGCTGGGGAAGGGACCCGGGGCTGGGGAAGGGGACCCGGGGCTGCGGAGGGGACAGCGAGAGCAGCGAGAAGCGGGAGGGATGCCGGCCTGGAGCGGTGCGGGGCGGTGCGGGCAGCAGCAGCAGCAGCTCCCGGCAGCTCCAGCCAGCCAGAGTGACAACAACAACAACAACAACAAAAAAAAGATAAAGTTGGTGAATGATAAAGACCGTATTTTCCACGCTTTGGGTGCAGGACCAGATGATCTAGAAAATGAGCTGAAATAGATTCAGGCTCAGAGCCTGTTGTGAGGAGCAGCTGATTCCCCCATTCCTGGCCAGATGGCTTCTGAACACAGATTTGCATTCATTTTCGCTTAATATCGTCCAAAATAGTGGGGCAGCTGCATTTGTTGTCAAAAAGGTTTAAAACTCCCTTTCTTTCTGGGGCAGGATCGTTACCTTATGTGATGGGCTTATGGAACTTTTTTTTTTTTTTGTCTCCTCTCCTTAGTCAACAGTATCAGATTTAAAAGGATTTGTTTTAAAACCTTCTAATTTGGTAATCAGATTTAAATCGCCTTGGCGCGTGTAATCTGAATTAAAGATACTGTAAATGATTTTAAGCTTTCGTTAGCGGAGGGGAAGCACCAAGTTCGGCGTTGTTCATTTGAGGAAATATCTCGCAGTACCAGCGGCGTTGGGCATTTTTCGCCTTATTTTTAGGAGGGAGGATTTTGCGGGCTGGGGGCACCCGCAGCCCCCGCGCCCGCTCCAGGTCCCCAAACGTGTCGGTGCCACCAAATGCCACCGCGAGCATGGCATTGTTTGGGAACTTTGGGATCTCTCTCCGCGCGATAAAAGTGTTTGGGTTTGTAATCTGCTCTACTGTACCTCAAAAGCTCCGGGCTGATTATGAATACAGGAATTTTCTTTTAATTTCTCATGAATAGTTTCCATACACTTTGATTTAAGGTTATTAACATTCTATAGACAGTGGCATCTTTAATATGTGGCGATCGCTTCTAAAGACTAATCTCATTACCCTCAAATAGTCATAAAATATGATTTTATTATACTTACGTATTTAATTAGACGGCCAGCAATGTAATGGATTTTGAGATCGGGTAGAGCAACAGCTTTGATAATTCACTTATCTTTGGCAATAGTCATTAACCCCCAACACCAGCAAAATAGATTGCTTTCTAACACATCGTTTTTTCTTTTTTTTTTTTTTTTTCCCTCTTTTCCCTCACCCCTTGGAGAAAGGGGATCCTGATAACGTAAATCGGACTTTCGCTTTTCACCGATTCATTCAGATAGCAACGCAGAATTTCCCCGAGTTCGGGAAATATTAACGCGGGGACGTGGGAAATACACAAAAAATAAACACCAAAATATCCAAAAAGAGATTATATATAAAAAAAATAGTACTGGGAAGTCGCAGCCCACACTGGGCGGAAAAGGCTCATCACTTGAGGGGAAGATATAGAGATATAACGTGTGAATGTATAAAAATATGTATCAATGTGTATAAAATATATCAATACGTATAGAATATATCAATACGTATAAAATATATCAATAGGTATAAGATATATCAATAGGTGTAAAATATATCAATAGGTATAAAATATATCAATATGTATAAAATATATCAATATGTATAAAATAGCCTATATCAATATGTATAAAATAGCCTATATCAATATGTATAAAATAGCCGTATAGATAAGGATATAGAGATGTTTTTAAATCAATACATTAAAAAAATCAATATATACCAATACAGACACCCATATCAATATATAAAAAACCATATATACATATAGGAAAAGCGATGTTTGTGTGGAGCTACAGGAACCCGGCGGCGGAGCACCGGGGCCGGTGCGCGCACGGATCTCCAGCCCCGGTACCGCGGCCGGGCCCTTTGTCCGGCGGTCCGGTCAGGCCGGTGCGGCTGTCGCTGTGTGTGTCGCGATGTCGCGATGTGGGTGCTGTGCCGGGGGTCCGGGTGGGCGGAGCGCGGTCCGTATTTGGGCAGGTCCCGCCCCGTGTGACGGAGCGCTGACGCGGCGGTCCCGCGGCGGCGGGTCCGCTCCCGGGGCAGGGCCGCGCTCCTCGGGGAGGGAGGGCCGGGCTCGCCGCGCCTCCGTCCATTCCGCGAGCCGCCACGGGCCCGCGCCCCGTTCTCCCGTGTGCCCGGCAACACCTCCGCGGTAATCAGCGATTTTTTTTTTTTTTTTTTTTCCTCCTCTCCCCTCTTTCCTTCTCCCCCCCGTTTATTTGTCTTTTGGAGCAGGAGAGCCTTGCCAGAAAGTGGTCGATTCAGCAGTGTCCTGAAGGTTTTTTTTTTTTGCCGAGCCGGTTTTTACTAGGATGACACCACGTTGAGCGCGTCTGCAAACAACAACAACAAAAATATTTATTCTTTTTTCCCCCCCTCCCCCCTTAAAAAAAAAAAAAAGCCACCTCGCACTGTCGCCGGCTGCAGTTATACTTTTTCCTTCTTTTTTTTTTTTTCTTTTTTTTTTTTTTTTTTTTTTTTAAACCACCAAACTGGAACGCCATCCAACTCGCCGCACAGAAGTACTCAGTAAATTGTTTATGTCGTGCCAATACAGGACAGATTGAAGAAGGAAGCAAGACTTGAACTGGGCTTTTCTCCTACTGATCACAGGGAGTAAAGTCATCTCTTATATTCCAGTCGCCAAGGAGAGAGAGAGAGAGAGAGAGAAAATCAAGCAACAACCAACCCACCCCGTATCTGACATTTCCCTCAATTTTAACCCCTTTTGGTTAGGAGCTGGTTTTGCCCAAATTTGTTTTAATGTTTGGGATTCAGGAAAATATACCAAGAGGTGGGACGACCATGAAAGAAGAACCGCTGGGCAGTGGGATGAACCCCGTCCGCTCATGGATGCATACTGCTGGGGTAGTGGATGCTAACACGGCCGCCCAAAGGTACGTCTGCCAAATCCTCTCCCGGCGGTTTTCTCCGTCTGTATTTCTCATCCCGGCCGTAAATCCCCCCCCTTAACTCCCCCACCCCCCCGCCCGCCCCGTATCGCTTACAGCCTCCCCGCTCCGCGCCGCTCCGCGCTCCGCGCATCCCCCCGCATCCCCCCGCATCCCCCCGGTCCCCCCGCGGCCGCGGAGCCTCCGCGCCCCTTCCCGCCGCTCTCACCCACGCCTTGTCTTGTTTTCTCCCGCAGCGGCGTGGGGCTGGCTCGGGCACATTTCGAGAAACAGCCGCCTTCCAATCTCAGAAAATCCAATTTTTTCCACTTCGTCTTAGCTCTGTACGACAGGCAGGGACAGCCGGTGGAGATTGAGAGAACGGCTTTTGTGGACTTTGTGGAGAAAGAGAAAGTAAGTCTGGCAGTTTTCTCAATTTTTTTTTATTTTTTTTTGTAATTTTTGAAGCGTAATTGAGCGGAGCAGAGCTGGTTCCCAGCACGGCGCCCACGCCACGTGCGGCTCCCCCCGGTCTCACGGCTCCGAATAAACCCCGGGCTTAGAAACTTAGCGCCGCGGCCCCGACTTATTTTAAACAGCGGGAAAACGGCAAAACATGACATATTTGCACCGAGCTAATGACATCATCAGCGCTCCACACCAAGGAAAAAAAAAAAAAAAAGGGAAAAAAAAAAAGAGGTGACCGTGGGCTGAATTTCTGCAAACTGTTAATTCCCAGCCGCTTCAGGGACGAGAAAAATGGGCAGCAGGAGGAGGGAGATATTTTTCATGCTAAATGTAATTATTTATCGTTACTTGCAGGAGCCAAACAATGAAAAAACTAACAATGGGATTCATTATAAACTTCAGTTATTGTATAGCAATGGTAAGTTGTCGTTCTCTCATTTTTGAGCGTCTGTGTGCCGCAGAAAAGTCTGATTTTCCTTCCGAGGCCTTTTTTTGGGGGGGAGCAGGGGGATAAAGGGTATAAAGATTTCGAGATTAAAATTACACGCGTGTAAACACGGCTCTTTCCTTGGCATATAAGGAAAACAAAACATAAAGGATCGATAAGTCAATGGTACTTCACATGATTAACCGGTTGGGCTTGAAGTGGAAAGTAAAAAAGGGGATCGATGGCTGCTCGGGCACAGCGGCACTTTTAAGGGAGTTGTTTTGGTTTTTTTTTACTTTGGGAATGGATGGTGATTATTGGGATGGGGTGAGCGGGCAGAGAGGAGCCCCGGCCCGGCGGAGCCGCTTCCTCGGCCGCGGAAAATCCGCGGGGTCCCGCAGCGATCCGGCCCGGGGGGGCCGCTGGGCACAACTCCATCCCCGCCCGATTCCTGCCTGCTTTTCATCATTATTCATTTTTATTCTTTTTCAATTTGGATTTTTATTTTTTTTCCCCCCCCGAAGCCGGCGCGGAGCCGATCCCTGCCCGCTGCGGTTAATTGCCTGACCTCATCCTTTCCTTGTGGGATTGGGGGGGTTCAGCTCCCGAAATCCTGATCGCAATTTTGTCTGTGCCTTCCCTCCGCAGGAGTTAGGACAGAGCAGGACCTGTACGTTCGGCTAATAGACTCCATGACCAAACAGGTGAGAAAGTTTCCGCTTTTCTTCCCCGCGAGTTCCCAAGTTTGGATTCTGCCCTTGCCTGGAAGGGTGGGGGGCACCGAGCGCGCCGAGTTCTCATTTACCGGAGCGGGGAAATCGGGGGGCTGCCACCGAGCCCCGATTACCGGAGGATATTTGGGCAGGAGAAAACGGTGTGTTGTTGCTTGCCGAGGCAGGGTTGAGATCATTCAGTGGCGTGTGTGGCATGGAGGACAACGTCATGGGAACAGATGTTTGATATAATTAATTTAGCGAGGGAGAAAGGAAAGGAAAAAAAAAAAATCCCACCGAGTTACCCAGATTTATTTTAAAATGCACTTTTCCCCCTCTGTAAGTTTTTTTGTGGTTTGGTTGTTTTTTTTTTTTTTTTGGGCGATATTTTTCCTCGGTGAGGAAAGGGCAGCCCCTTCCCCACACTCCAAAACTGGCCGGGATTAGTCCTTTTTCTTTTATAACGCGACCATCCAGTAACGCGAGACGTTTATTTGGATTTAAAAGTTAAATGTGCTGAGGTGAAAAGTCATCTTGTTCTCCTCTAGTCCATATTCACCTCTCAGCCCCCCATCTCCATAATTCAAACTCCATGCTCCAGGGGTCACCCAAACCCGTCCATTTCCCTGAGATCAGCTTCTGTTTCTTCCTCAAACCTCTGTCATACCTTGTAAATAACATAATTACAAGCAGTTCCTTATTAAATTATTTAACCTGTCTTGGTCAACTTTTCCGATGATAACTACGTGTTATCAGCGTTGCACCGTAGCAATTACAAGACACAAAGCTTGGGATTTAATAAACTTTATTTCTTTTTTCATTATTTTTAATTTTTTTTTTTGGAGAGACATTTCACGACTTTTTTTATTATTATTATTTTAAAAAATTACTATTTCTTAAAAATCTTTTGTGGGAATAGGGAGGAAGGTGAGAACGGGGAATAATTTCCAGTGTTCTGGAAATCAGATCCCAGCGATGGAAATTAAAACCATTCCCCCAATCTGCCGGGCTGTAACACCGCTGCCTGTTCTGCACTGCGGGCCTGCTCATATGTATTATTTTTGGGAACTTTGCAGCCCCCGAGGCACGGGCAGGGGAGTCCCCCGGGTCAGGGTGGGCCCCGCGCAATCTGCGCGCACGGCCGCGCTGCCACCCGCAGAAACTTTCTCCTGCTGTAAAAACCTCCGGCAGCAAAGGAGGGGATTTCCTCCCGCAGAAAAGCAGAGCTGACAGGCCAAGCACAATTACTCTGACAAAGACGGAGGCGTCGTACCCTTCAATAATTATTTCGCTGGGATACAGAGCAGCCTTTTAAACTCCGGAGCGCTCTCGAGTTGACAATGTGGGTTTATTTCCTTTGTATACAGCAGCTAAATGTTTTCGGAAATCGCTGTAGTGGTGTAATTAAGAGGCTGACATAGGCAGCTACAAGTTTCGTTAGCGCCGAATAAAGGAGCGGAGTGGACGCATTTCAAGTGCACTTTTATTGTCCATTTCGGCTCGTACCTATGCAGCAGAAAAAGGGCTGAAAATAAAGGCTTTTAATCTCTCCTCGCTGACGGGAGAGGAAAAAAATAGCCCAGTAACTGATCAAAGAGTCAATGGCGCTGAACCGACAGTTTATGGATTTCTGTTTGTGCTACAAAATAAAAAATAAATCACTTCTAAATACGTGGTTTCATCAGAGGAAAAGTAACAATCACCAGAAGTTATATGGCACGCTGCGACAACAAACACTCGCGGCCACGGCCGCCTTGTTATGTCTGCGCTGTCATCTATGACCCCTCTGTTTGCAAAACAATACCTGGAGCTGGGCAGCCCCGGGCCCTCCGCGGGGCTGTGCGGGGCTGTGCGGGGCTGTGCGGGGCTGCGGAGCGCAGAGAGCCCCGGGGGCGCGGGGCAGACCCCGGCCCGCATTTCACCGGCCGGGGCTGCGCGGGGCCGGGGCACGGCCGGGCAGGCAGGGAGGAGGAGAGGCAGGGAAGGAAGCAGGGAAGCAGGGAAGGAAGCAGGGAAGAAGGGAGAGAAGCAGGGAGAGAAGCAGGAGGAGAGGCAGGGAAGGAAGCAGGGAAGCAGGGAATCAGGCAGGGAATCAGGCAGGGAATCAGGCAGGGAAGCAGGGAAACAAGCAGGGAATCAGGGAATCAGGGAAGCAGGCAGGGATGCTGCTCGCAGCCCGGCGCTCCCCCAGCCCGGCGGGCGCCGGGAGCGGAGGGCCGATCCCGCACCTCAAGCTCCGCACCATCTGTTAGAGCCCATGCTCAAAGCCCACTCAGCCGTGAGCCCAGACACTGCCTTTTACCAGAGAAAAATCATTGTTAGCAGTTTCAAAATAAACACCAGATTGCCCATTAGCACTTTCTTCCCAAATATCATCCGGTAATAACCATATTGCTGTGCGCGCTCCTGGGATTCCTCAGGGCGTTCAGGCACTTCTGGGTTGATCGGGAAATGCTCCTGGAAGTGCTCGGCGAGGCTCGGGCTGCGGGGCCCGGGCGCGGTGCGGGGCCGAGCCCTCGGGGCAGCGGGGGATGGCGGGGCCGGGAGCGCCGCTGGCCGGGGCAGCGCTTCGAGAGCAGCAGCGGCGCTTTGGGAGGGGAAAAGCGGTCCGGAGCAGAGCTGCGGATGGCCGTGATGCGGGAGGGGAGAGCGGCGGGGTCAGAGCCCGGCAG